>NC_047027.1:4175887-4386739 GCF_902652985.1 Pecten maximus | reverse complement strand
CAAACATCCCCTATAAATATAATCCTTTAAAAAACCTCTACATCCCACAGTAACAATTATCATCTCCTTCAAAAAACATCTATCATACATCTACATAAACCTCTATCACTCTTTTAAATAAAAACTTAAACTCCTCTACGTAAAACCTTCATACACCTTTTAAAAAAAACTATCATACACCTTACAGTAAAAAACCTTTATCATAAGCCTTAATAAAACTAATCATTCCCTCTACGTAACACCTATCATAGCCTCTTAAATAAAAACCTCTAATACATCCTCTTACAGTAGTTACAACCTCTTACATACCTCCTCTTACAGTAACAACCTCTATATACACCCTTTACAGTAAATCAAAACACCTCCAAACAATCAGCAACCCCTTTAAGGTAAACCCTAAAACCCTTTAAAAAGCATACATCCTCTACATACAACCTTACAATTTAAGGTAAAACCCTATATACACCTCTTACGAAACAACCCTACATACATCCTCTTACAGAACAACCTCTATCATACATCCTCTTACTAAACAATCCTTTACACCTCTTACAAAAAACAACTCTATCAAACAGCCCTACAGTACAACCTCTATCATACACCTTTTACAAAAAAAACCCTATTACATCCTCTCAGTACAATCCCTATCATACTCTCTTACAGTAACCTATCAACACCCTTTTACAAAACCCTATCATACATCCTCTAACAGTAACAACCTATCATACTCCTCTTACGAAACCCTTACATCATCCTCCCTTTAACAACCTCTACTACATCCCTAAATCAACCTTTTTATCTTTACCGGTTAACAACCCTATCATACATCCTCCTACCGTAACAACCTCTATCATACATCCTCTTACAGTAACAACCTCTATCATACATCCTCTTATAGTAACAACCTCTATCATACATCCTCCTACAGTAACAACCTCTATCATACATCCTCCTACAGTAACAACCTCTATCATACATCCTCCTACAGTAACAACCTCTATCATACATCCTCTTACAGTAACAACCTCTATCATACATCCTCTTATAGTAACAACCTCTATCATACATCCTCTCATAGTAACAACCTCTGTCATACATCCTCTTACAGTAACAACCTCTGTCATACATCCTCTCATAGTAACAACCTCTATCATACATCCTCCTACAGTAACAACCTCTATCATACATCCTCTTACAGTAACAACCTCTATCATACATCCTCTTACAGTAACAACCTCTATCATACATCCTCTTACAGTAACAACATCTATCATACATCCTCTTACAGTAACAACCTCTATCATACAGGCTCCTACAGTAACAACATCTATCATACATCCTCTTACAGTAACAACCTCTATCATACATCCTCTTATAGTAACAACCTCTATCATACATCCTCTCATAGTAACAACCTCTATCACACAGCCTCCTACAGTAACAACCTCTATCATACATCCTCTTACAGTAACAACCTCTATTATATAGCCTCCCATAGTAACAACCTCTATCACACAGCCTCCTACAGTAACAACCTCTATCATACATCCTCTTACAGTAACAACATCTATCATACAAGCTCATACAGTAACAACCTCTATTATACATCCTCCTACAGTAACATCCTCTATTAAACATCCTCCTACAGTAACAACCTCTATCATACATCCTCTTACAGTAACAACCTCTATCATACATCCTCCTACAGTAACAACCTCTATCATATATCCTCCTACAGTAACAACCTCTATCATACATCCTCCTACAGTAACATCCTCTATTAAACATCCTCCTACAGTAACAACCTCTATCATACATCCTCTTACAGTAACAACCTCTATCATATATCCTCCTACAGTAACAACCTCTATCATACATCCTCCTACAGTAACAACCTCTATCATACATCCTCTTACAGTAACAACCTCTATCATACATCCTCCTACAGTAACAACCTCTATCATACATCCTCCCACAGTAACAACCTCTATCATATATCCTCCTACAGTAACAACCTCTATCATACATCCTCCCACAGTAACAACCTCTATCATACATCCTCCCACAGTAACAACCTCTATCATATATCCTCCCACAGTAACAACCTCTATCATACATCCTCTTACAGTAACAACATCTATCATACAAGCTCATACAGTAACAACCTCTATTATACATCCTCCTACAGTAACATCCTCTATTAAACATCCTCCTACAGTAACAACCTCTATCATACATCCTCTTACAGTAACAACCTCTATCATACATCCTCCTACAGTAACAACCTCTATCATATATCCTCCTACAGTAACAACCTCTATCATACATCCTCCTACAGTAACATCCTCTATTAAACATCCTCCTACAGTAACAACCTCTATCATACATCCTCTTACAGTAACAACCTCTATCATATATCCTCCTACAGTAACAACCTCTATCATACATCCTCCTACAGTAACAACCTCTATCATACATCCTCTTACAGTAACAACCTCTATCATACATCCTCCTACAGTAACAACCTCTATCATACATCCTCCCACAGTAACAACCTCTATCATATATCCTCCTACAGTAACAACCTCTATCATACATCCTCCCACAGTAACAACCTCTATCATACATCCTCCCACAGTAACAACCTCTATCATATATCCTCCCACAGTAACAACCTCTATCATACATCCTCCTACAGTAACAACCTCTATCATACATCCTCCTACAGTAACAACCTCTATCATACATCCTCCTACAGTAACATCCTCTATTAAACATCCTCCTACAGTAACAACCTCTATCATACATCCTCCTACAGTAACAACCTCTATCATATATCCTCCCACAGTAACAACCTCTATCATACATCCTCCTACAGTAACAACCTCTATCATACATCCTCCTACAGTAACAACCTCTATCATATATCCTCCCACAGTAACAACCTCTATCATACATCCTCCTACAGTAACAACCTCTATCATACATCCTCCTACAGTAACAACCTCTATCATACATCCTCCTACAGTAACATCCTCTATTAAACATACTCCTACAGTAACAACCTCATATAAATGGACATTTTGCCTGGACAAGGACAGCAGATTGTGTGAGGGTCAGACCCGATCATCTGTTGCCCTTAACCCCAGTCAATAATTGTATACATATTCTTTTTTTCAATCTAATCTGTTTAATTCTCTGGAACTCGTTTGTTGTGTAATGTGCATGATAAAAATAATTCAAACATACTCATCAAGTACAATTAATTTATTTTATACAAATCAACAAATAGAATAATCAACAAGTGGCCCATGGGCCGTAACAGTCTCCTGTGTTTTTAAATATTCAAGTTAATGTAATTGACAGTTTTTGACCCCACCCATCAACCAAGATGGTCAGTCTGGCATAGCATCGTGTTGAACATGTTAACAAAGTTAAAGTGAATTCCAATAAAAAATGAACAAATAATAGTCAAAATTGTGATTTCCCTATATAAACTAAAGCAAAGTTTACCCCCTCCCCAGGGGCAAACGTGAGACCCCTGGGTCATGAAATTCACAATTTTGGTAAAGCACCTTAAGACCCTTCCATGTATGAAGTGAATTTGATTCTGCCTCATTTTGATGTTTAGAATATTTTTTTTTTAGATTTAAGTTCATTTGACCCTTTTTGGCCCGCCCATAAGCCCCTAGGTGGTCAGTAAGTGCCAACATGTGCATACCATTGAGCTGTCATCCAATGCTGATTATGTGAACAAAGTTTGGAATTCTACAAAGTTAGAATGAATTCCTATAGAAATAATAAAAAAAAATAGTCAAAAATGTTTTTTCCCTATATAAACTATAGTAAAGTTTACCTCCTCCTCAGGGGGAAACATGAGACCCCAGGGTAATGAAATTCACAATTTTGGTAAAGGGCATTAAGACCTTAAGGGTATTTGATTCTACCATATCTTGGAGTTGCGAAGAAGATTTTTGAAATTTTAGTCAATTCGACACTTTCTGGCCTCAACCCCTCAGGCCTGACCTTTGGCCATGGAACCTTCCTGCCAAATTTCATTGAATTTGTTCCATGGTTTTTCGAGAAGAAGTTGAAAACGAGAATTGTTTACGGACGCACGACGACGGACAAAAGGCGGAAAGAATAGGTCACTTAAAACTTTGTCTCATGTGACCTAAAAATAAATAATATCACCATATATCACATATTGTCAACAAAAATTAAAGTCACATGCAGTAATTATAACAAACTTATACTTGTTTATCAAATCCATTTGTTCGTTTGCTTGAGTGGAACTGCTAACATATTAACATCTATTAACAGAAGATGCATGTCCTTACTGCTTGCTCCTCATCCAGACCCAGGCAAACTTTATGACTCCCATTTTTCGCATGAGGGACATTGGGCCATCTGATGCTTGGATTTGACGGGGTCCAAACAAAATGGCAGGTCACATCTTCTCGTCTTCTCTTCACGGGATGTCGACGACGAAAGCAGGCACTGAAGGGCATGCTGCCTGTAACTATGGCACTGTCTCACCAGCGTTGGTGGCACATTCTTGAGCACAGCTTCTGTATTCTGAAATACAATTTACATTATTTATTCCGTTAAATACTATAACTTATAGTTGGTAATATAAGGTTTGTAGACACAAGTTAACCACACACACAAGCAATAACCGTAAATTTCAATAATTGTGGCTTGAGATGACTTTCAGTTATCGTTGAAATTGGGGTATCATCAAAATATTAATGTCAATATTTCTTGCCAATGTTAAGGAATTGTCTTTCAATGTTATGAGTATCACTGTAGCACTAATAATAATAGTAATATCTACAAGTCATAAAATACTGACCTACCCCCGTAAAATACTGACCTACCCCCGTAAAATACTGACCTACCCCCATAAAATACTGACCTACCCTCTATAATATATATATCACTATCCATTAAGTAATATCTCCTGTCATAAAATACTGACCTACCCCCATAAAATTCTGACATACCCTCTATAATATACATATCACTATCCATTAAGTAATATCTCCTGTCATAAAATACTGACCTACCCCCATAAAATACTGACCTACCCCCGTAAAATACTTACCTACCCTCTATAATATATATATCACTATCCATTAAGTAATATATCCTGTCATAAAATACTGACCTACCCCCTATAATATACATATCACTACCAATTACGTAATATCTCCTGTCATAAAATACTGACCTACCCCCATAAAATACTGACCTACCCCCTATAATATACATATCACTACCAATTACGTTATATCTCCTGTCATAAAATACTGATCTACACCCCATGAAATACATATCTACTTATAATACCCTTTATAATTACACACCCATCCACTCCCACAAAGTACATGTTTACAACCACCTTATATTTGGTTTCCAGGGATATTTATCCATGATTTTTTTTGTAAAATACTCATATATTCTTTATTGATACATTTGTATACATCAATAAATGATGATTATGTGATTTACATTATCATTGTAACCACATCACATTCATATGTGTCCATCACAATGACATTATAATACTGTATTAGCTTTTTAATCATATGCACCCCCCCCCCCCCCCCCCCCCCCCCCCCCCCGCCCCCCCACACACATAAATCGAAGTTTTCGATGTATCGAACTTTTTTCATGACCCGTTAGCTATGATATTATAGGTAATCGACATCTCATGATTCGAACAAAAAATTAACCTGTACTGACCACTGGACAGGTGTTTTCGTGACCTCTGCGGCAAGATTTCACACAATAGGGATAACGACAGCGTGTGTTGTCACTCCCGGTCATGGGGTGAATTAATAATCAGACCAAATTGATAGATAAAAAGTGTATTTAGAAGCCATGACATTTAATCACTCCGGTAAAACATTTCGGTAGTCGTCTCTGATAATCTCCGCCGCCATTGAAATCAGTGGTCGGTGAGTAAATTTTACGGAACTGTAAAACAACCGGGCCAATTTTAAACACAAACAATTAGCGATGGCTTCACTCATATTCAAAGTGTCACGTTTCAAACTTATACATAAATATCCAAGTAAATCGATTATTTGTCATTCAATCATGCATTCTCCAACCGATCGGCATTCCGTATTTTATATGCACATAACGTAAACGCACGTGTCTTTAGCAGAAAAGCCTAACGACTTACGTAAGTGTGCATTGTACTTTTGTTTTATCTGTTAAACGCGATATAAGTGTTTTGTAACCGATACATATTTTGTTTAATGAATAAAATGCTTAGGTATAATTAATGAAATGAATTTTTATTTTGTTGTGTTTGAGGTATAAATTAACTAAACTTTTCAATGTGAGCCTGACAGGCGACGATCAACACGAAGCCACTGAGGACATGTAACGTTAACAGATATGGTCATTATCAAGAAAACATCGATCTATTGTCAACCATGAATAATTCGAAGTCCCGCGGTTTCGAAGTTTTTCTGTTAGTCCCTTGGACTTCGAAACATCGAAGTTTGACTGTATGTTATTACCACTAAAGTACATTAATATATTTATTTTGTATCCGTTGAATTGGTCGTAATGCATGAAATGTAAATCACAAAATCATCAAATTAATTATACTGATTAAAAATAAAAGGTACTCACCAGTACTCTTTTCGGCCATCGCCTCTTTTTTGGGTCACTCTGTAAGAAGGTTACAACTTCTTCATAAAGATCAACGTCCATGTTGCAGCATTGCTCTATTAAGTGGATATGACGAAAACATTCATACTTGACCAAGCAGTTTCCCGACTTCTAATTGCAAAAACAACATGTAGTTCCCCAGTCTCCATCACTGACCATTTAGTGACAGCCTTCTCATTCACAAGTTGTTACCCAATATTATCAGGGACATATATATATTATTATACGTCCCTGATATTATGTATCAATAATTGTCAACCATTCTGACATGGCAGTGGTAGGGTTTCCAAAATCTAGTACACAGCTTTTTGTTATTTTTTAATTACCTCATTAAAGTAGGGGATGTTATTTAATTGTGCATTTATTTACTGGGAAACAGGATCCATATAGTTATTATAAATACAATGTAATTGATTTCCAAACAGGAATTACTAATGTGATCATGATTGATACAAGTTTGAACACATTCCTGGTAAATTTGCCTGTATAAATGACAATTGCATAATCATGCTTTAGTTTCTTTGGTGTATTACACAATATAAATATCATTGGTAATAATATATATTAAAAAACATTGATTCATTTAAATTGTTATATTGTTATAAAACCTGTTTCAATGAAATAATCAATGATTGATGGAATTCTAAAATTTTACCATCGCTAAAAAATTATTTCACTTCCAAAATTTGTTCAAAAATATGACAATAGAGTTTGCATTGCATAATTAAACATATTGTTCAGTTTTGAATTTAATCACCAGCATTATAAAAACTTTCAAACTTTTGAAAAAAACGGGGCTTTTATCCTTTAGGTCGCTAATAGTACTCTGGAGGGCTTTTGTATATCAAAACTACACTGCTATGAATAAAGTTTTAACTGTAATTAAAACCTCCATAAAGCACTCATCTACCCTCATAAAACTCAGTTTTTGTGTGAATGCAGTATATTCAAAGCAATGATATGTTTATAAAAGTAAACTTTTAGTGTATAACCTTAATTCATTTCACTTCTACAGTATTTCATAACTATAACCTAAGGCTTTAATTTTTTTTCTTCAGTAAAATATCACACCTATACATGCATTTGTGCTGGTCACCTGACTGTGTCACACCTGTACTGTCATAGCTATAATTAGCCCCTGGGGTCCCACAACACATATATGACATTCTGTGTATTACCTGGGCTAACATGTGGAAACAATGAATTACAGATAAGATGATTTAGTAATGTTTTAAATTTTGTATTTATGTAAACTGTTTAACTACAGTTAGGGGGGGGGGGGGGGGTCTATATTTTTTGGGGGGGGGGGGGGGGGGGGGGGGGGGGGGGGGGGCAATATTTTATGCATAAAATGCTGACCCGGGTCGGTATGTCATGGGGATCAGAATTTTATAGGACATCGGCGACCAAACCTTGTTTCAAATGAGGTGGATATTTAACAAGGGGATACCCAAACCTGGGTTGTGAGTTGTGAGGGTAAAAGACTTTAAAAGGAAGCGAAGAGTGTAGCTTAACTGGACCAGGTCAATCAACAGACTTTTGGTATACCTATGCACAATTAGTTACCTCTCACAGCATACTTTCAATTCGCCTTCACGGGCTAAATGTATTCAAAAACAATACATACAATTTAAAAAGCTTGTATGAACACATCATTAGTTCAAGGTTATTCATAACAGGTAAGTCAATGGCTAGCCATGATTTATATTAATATATCAATTTACATAAAAGAATGAAGGTCGTTTTTACCTCATTATAACATAGGCCACGTACAGCGATAATCTGAGCTAAAATACATGTAAATATCACGTGACATATCATGATTCACGCAGTATTAATATAAATCGCCATGGTTCATTGGTGCGCTGTGCCTTGTGATGTAATTAATTAATACCGTATGAAATAAAGTAATATTGACAATAGGAAAACTCTCTATATGGTATGTCTTCTCGACCTGCAGTTTGTTGTCATTTTATTTTGAACGGATGCGAAATTATGCGTTGGTTTAACTATATTTTTTTGACCAAAGTGAACATTTCTTATCTTTTAACTGATCGTTTTATATTAAAGATACGTTTAATGTTGAATAGCTTTCAGATATGATCAAGTGAAACTAAATGGTAGTAAGAAACACAACAAAACAAAACGAGATATCTAGGTGATTCGATTATATGAGCTTGATTACTTCTTGTAAATATTCATATTTATATCATAAATAGTTTGTTTTTAGAGGTTTAACGTCCTCAACAGCCAGGGTCATATCAGGACAGGTGTCAATAAGACATCTATAGAATAAATTAAAGCACAGGAAGACTAGCGAGGGACGAAAGTATTGAAGTTCCCAAGTGTTGCTATAGGGACAGCAGATATATTTTGGTGTCCTCAATGCTCCCTAAATAACATGTTTAGTCAGTCTAATTAATGCTTAAGTTTCTAGGAATAAGATTTTAGTTGTTGTTTGTACACAAAATAAAACAAGGAGCCGCAAAGCTTGGTATTATCCCCAGCGCCCCGCAGTTGGTATGAAAACCCAAATACATGTATATATCAAGCTCAAAGTAAGAGTTATTAAAGTATAACTTTAAATGTATGTATTTGAGTTTGGCATCGTCCTGGAATAAAATAAAAACAATGAAATAACACAGAATTGATGCAATATATACAAAATGATGATGATATTTATGTAGCAAAACAGGAAATTTAATAATCACTTTTTATGACCAAAGATAGTCCATGTATAATGTTGATATACAATAGTTATCTGATTTTTTTAGAGGTATATAATCAATTCTGAATTCTGATAGGCAGTTGTTGACACAACAAATGCTCTAATACCTAAATATGTACATTGTATAATTTGTATCTCATATGTTGATAAGTACGACATAAACGCAGTTGTCCAAATTCACAAGTATCAATATGTGAGTATTGTAAAACTGGGAAAAAAATGACAGCAGGTGACTGACATCCTGGATAACACTTCTTGGAGTATTTGGAGAAACAAAGGAAAGAGTAATTTGGTATTTTTGACTAAGTTTCCATGGTGACAGACAAAATACCGAAAATGGAAGGTCCGCAATAGCAAAATGCACAACTAGGGCACTATTCTGATATCTACAGAAAGTTTCAAGGAGCTGTGTTGAACGGTTTTGGAGTTATAGCCCGGAAACAAAGGGAAACAGTAATTTGGTATTTTTGATTAAGTCTCAAAAGTTGACAGAAAAAAATACTGAAAATGGAAGGTCCGCAATAGCAAAAGGCACAACTAAGGCACTAGTCTGATATATACAGAAAGTTTCAAGGAGCTGCGTTGAACGGTTATGGAATTATAGCCCGGAAACAAAAGGAAACAGTAATTTGGTATTTTTGACTAAGTTTCCATGGCGACAGAAAAAATACCGAAAATGGAAGGTCCGCAATAGCAAAAGGCACAACTACAGCACTAGTCTGATATATACAGAAAGTTTCAAGGAGCTGCGTTGAACGGTTATGGAATTATAGCCCGGAAAAGAATCTCGGACGGACGCACGGACGGACCGAGCCCAATTTAATATCCCCCGCAAACGCGCTCTGTCAAAAATGATAGGTTATCGGGAAAGTCCCCTCAAGAGCTGCAAATAGCCAGATGATTGATATGTATTTATGTTATAGATTTAAGGCTTGTAATAAAAAACTCAGTTTTTGACATCAATCTTTTTATTTTGAAAACGGTCACCTTCAGGACGAATATACCTATATGTGCCATACCTTTTGACATTTACTGATCATAAATGCACATATTTAGCTCTTATATTGAATTCCTGACTGCACGTATTTGGTTTGGTTTATTTTGTTTAACGTCCTATTAACAGCTAAGGTCATTTAAGGACGGCCTCCCGTGCGTGCGATGCATGCGTGTGGTGAGTGCGTATGTGAGTTTTGGGAGGCTGCGGTATGTTCGTGTTAAGTCTCCTTGTGATAGGCCGATTTATAGTGCTACCTCACTGAAGCATACTGCCGAAGACACCCAGCAGCACACCCCACCTGGTCACATTATACTGACAACGGGCGAACCAGTCGTCCCACTCCAAGTATGCTGAGCGCTAAGCAGGAGTAGGAACTACCATTTTTAAAGACTTTGGTATGTCTCGGCCAGGGAACAGAACCCAAAGCCTTCCTCACAGGGGCGAACGCTCAACTAAAGGCCAAAAGTGAGGCATTGTCAAGGGAGACATTAGGAAGAAGACAGTTGTTTAGAAAGAGAAAAGATAAGATCCCAAATTTAGTCGCCTCTTACGATCATGCAATGGGGGCAGCAGGTACAATTCTTACGCCCTACCTTCAGGGTACAATAATTGCACGTAACGCATAGACATTCGATGTTTCTGAAAATTACTTTAAAGCACTTTTTACATTGTTAAATGACGATTTTCATCGATAAGCTATTTTACCTCGACTGTAATGGTGAAATCCAGCTTGACGTGTCGTTTCACTAACAGCAAGTACAGGACTTTTGTTTAGGCGACAGACTTGGGTCACGAAATTGTAAAACAATGACCAACAGTTTTCCTTGATCAGACACAGAGCTGCACACCCTGAGCCAGCGAGTTGATTTGTGTGGACAGAAATTCCGTGAAGTGTCTCTATTCTGTCCTGTAGTCTCGTCACGTACGTAAAATCCTCTATATTGATGACGGCACTAGCCACCACGCCCATCATCACTGTAAATAGAAAAGTTCGTGCATGTATGACTAAACTAATGAACAATCATCGAAGGTTGTTATATAAAAATATATTTCTTGCTCTTCGAATGAAATGAATAAAGAGAAAAGGACTTAATGCCAATACATTGATAACCTGTGACGAGGGATTCTAGTTTTATCAAAAACAAAACATACCCGTAACAAGATAAACTGTTTTATTAGAGAAAACCTACCTGTAACGAGATACGCATCGTTTTATTACCTATACCGAGATCAACGCGGTTTTATAAAAAAGAAAACCTACCTGTAACGAGATAAACAACAGTTTTATCAAAAAGAATACATGCCCGTAACGAGATAAACAACAGTTTAATCAAAGAGAAAACCTACCTGTAACGAGATAAACAACAGTTTAATCAAAGAGAAAACTTACCTGTAACGAGATCAACAACAGTTTAATCAAAGAGAAAACTTACCTGTAACGAGATAAACAACAGTTTAATCAAAGAGAAAACTTACCTGTAACGAGATAAACAACAGTTTAATCAAAGAGATAACTTACCTGTAACGAGATAAACAACAGTTTAATCAAAGAGAAAACTTACCTGTAACGAGATAAACAACAGTTTAATCAAAGAGAAAACTTACCTGTAACGAGATAAACAACAGTTTAATCAAAGAGAAAACCTACCGATAACGAGATCAACAACAGTTTAATCAAAGAGAAAACCTACCGATAACGAGATAAACAACAGTTTAATCAAAGAGAAAACCTACCTGTAACGAGATAAACAACAGTTTAATCAAAGAGAAAACCTACCTGTAACGAGATAAACAACAGTTTAATCAAAGAGAAAACCTACCTGTAACGAGATAAACAACAGTTTAATCAAAGAGAAAACTCACCGGTAACGAGATAAACAACAGTTTAATCAAAGAGAAAACCTACCTGTAACGAGATAAACAACAGTTTAATCAAAGAGAAAACTCACCGGTAACGAGATAAACAAATGTATATTTCTTTTTTCTCATCATGTTGATCGTCCCGTTAATTAAGCAAAAGTGAAATAATAGGTCGATGACTTCGTTACATTTAGTCACAAGTCTTCAGGGAGTGGAAACAAAATCATTGATCGATAAAGCAGGACAGAAGCAATGAAGGTTTGTTAATTACTCAATAAAAAAAACAATAATGTATTCCATTATTTATTATTCGGTATTAATTACTAGTCTGGTTTTACGTTCTATTTTAGGAGTGGGTAACCGTTACATACTACATATCATATCTACTGACAGCTTCCCTGCAGGTAGTGCGTAAGAACTGTATCTACTGCCTCACTATCGATTGCATGAAGACGTAACTAAATGGGAAATCATCTTTTCTCTACTTTCTGAACAACTTTTTTTCTTCCTAATGTCTCCCTTGACGATGCCTCACTTTTGGCCTTTAGTTGAGCGTTCGCCCCTGTGAGGACGCCTTTGGGTTCTGTCCCCTGGCCGAGATATATCGTCTTTTTACCTGGTAGTTAGGCCCTAGATGATTAAGTAGTTTCGAAACCAGTAAGGCAAGCTCCACGTTTATGAGTGGATATAGTAGGAGGGAGGGTGCGATGACAGCGTTTTGTATAAACAGGTAGCACGATCTAACGTGCGGCAAGCAGGTTTACGCCGTCTCTAGACGTACAGGGTATGACTTGTTTTACACTGTCTCTAGACGTAGAGGGTATGACTGGTTTTACACCGTCTCTAGACGTAGAGGGTATGACTGGTTTTACACCGTCTCTAGACGTAGAGGATATGGCTGGTTTTACACCGTCTCTAGACGTAGAGGGTATGGCTGGTTTTACACCGTCTCTAGACGTAGAGGGTATGGCTGGTTTTACACCGTCTCTAGACGTAGAGGGTATGGCTGGTTTTACACCGTCTCTAGACGTAGAGGGTATGACTGGTTTTACACCGTCTCTAGACGTAGAGGGTATGACTGGTTTTACTCCGTCTCTAGACGTAGAGGGTATGACTGGTTTTACACTGTCTCTAGACGTAGAGGGTATGACTGGTTTTACTCCGTCTCTAGACGTAGAGGGTATGATTGGGTTTGCTCCGTCTCTAGACGTAGAGGGTATGACTTATTTTACACCGTCTCTAGACGTACAGGGTATGACTGGTTTTACTCCGTCTCTAGACTTAGAGAGTATGACTGGTTTTACTCCGTCTCTAAACGTAGAGAGTATGACTGGTTTTACACCCGTCTCTAGACGTAGAGAGTATGACTTGTTTTATACCGTCTCTAGACGTAGAGGGCATGACTTGTTTTACTCCGTCTCTAGACGTAGAGGGTGTGACTGGGTTTACACCGTCTATAGAGACGTAGAGGGTATGACTGGTTTTACACCGTCTCTAGACGTAGAGGGTATGACTGGTTTTACACCGTCTCTAGACGTAGAGGGTATGACTGTCTCTAGACGTAGAGGGTATGACTGGTTTTACTCCGTCTCTAGACGTAGAGGGTATAACTGGTTTTACACCGTCTATAGAGACGTAGAGGGTATGACTGGTTTTACACCGTCTATAGAGACGTAGAGGGTATGACTTGTTTTACTCCGTCTCTAGACGTAGAGGGTATGACTGGTTTTACACCGTCTCTAGACGTAGAGGGTATGACTTGTTTTACTCCGTCTCTAGACGTAGAGAGTGTGACTTGTTTTACACCGTCTCTAGACGTAGAGGGTATGACTGTCTCTAGACGTAGAGGGTATGACTGGTTTTACTCCGTCTCTAGACGTAGAGGGTATGACTGGTTTTACTCCGTCTATAGACGTAGAGGGTATGACTTGTTTTACTCCGTCTCTAGACGTAGAGGGTATGACTGGTTTTACTCCGTCTCTAGACGTAGAGGGTATGACTGGTTTTACTCCGTCTCTAGACGTAGAGGGTATGACTGGTTTTACACCGTCTCTAGACGTAGAGGGTATGACTGGTTTTACTCGGTCTCTAAACGTAGAGGGTATGGCTGGTTTTACTCCGTCTCTAGACGTAGAGGGTATGGCTGGTTTTACTCCGTCTCTAGACGTAGAGAGTATGACTGGTTTTACACCGTCTCTAGACGTAGAGAGTATGGCTGGTTTTACACCGTCTCTAGACGTAGAGAGTATGACTGGTTTTACTCCGTCTCTAGACGTAGAGAGTATGGCTGGTTTTACACCGTCTCTAGACGTAGAGAGTATGACTGGTTTTACACCGTCTCTAGACGTAGAGAGTATGGCTGGTTTTACACCGTCTCTAGACGTAGAGAGTATGCTGTTAAACAATATTTCTACAACCAATCAGAATGCTTGTTCATATTTACCGCGACTGACACAACATGGCTACTCAAGGGGAAAATGTGCTATCAGTATGCATAAAAATTCCCGGGGCCGTCGATAGGGTGCTCGTATACATAAAGTAAGTGTATGTAATAGTTGTATTCGGTGATCTGATGAAGCGTACCTCTTGATTAACCCGTGGACTTCGTATTTAAAGCTATGTCCAATAGAGTCAAAGTGTGGTGACCCCGATACGTCAACTTGTCCGACTAAACAAAATCGAGGGGATTTTGAAGTTTCACGCCCGATTTCGTAAACTAATATCGAGAAATCGACAACATGTTATGGCTTATTTTAAAGATTGACCATTTCTCTTCAATTTAAGTCCTACTTCGAAAAAATCCACCCAATACAACGGAAGCTACGGTACTTAGAAATAAATACATCAGATTTCAAGCATGGGGGAGTTCAGAACCTTTCTCGTTTATATGTACTCTATATGTTATTATTTTATAAAACGAGTCAGGCACCTGTGACTTAACTGGACATATCTGCCCTGCAGGTAGACTGTAAGAATTGTACCTGCTGTCCCTAAGCATTTATCATAAGAGGCGACTAAATTTGGGATCTTATATTCTCTTTTTTCTTTTTTCTAAACAACTTAATGTCTCCATTGACACTACGTCACCTTTGTCCTTTAGATGGGCGTTCGCCCCTGTGATCAAGGCTTTGGGTTATGTTCACTTTCCGAGTCTTGTGGGAGTTGGACGACTGGGTGTCTTCGGCAGTATGCTTCAGTGACATAGCACTAGCTGGTTGCCCTTCATCCAATAGAAAATATATTTTAAGAATAATAGTAAAAAATACTTACAGCCATTTATGTATCATGTAATATGCTGATGATGTATGAGACAACTGCTCTGTGTATTTGAAAAAAAAACTTGAACCAGTACAATCAGAAGATGCGAGAATAACTGGACTGGATAGAGGACTTTCTCAGGAAATATTATATGATTTGGTTTAGTTTGTTTTATTTCGTTTAACGTCCTATTAACAGCTAAGGTCATTTAAGGACGGCCTCCCGTGCGTGCAACATGCATGCGTGTGATGAGTGCGTATGTGTGTTTTTGGAGGCTGCGGTATGTTCGTGTTAAGTCTCATTGTAGTAGACCGGAACTTTTGCCGATTTATAGTGCTACCTCACTGAAGCATACTGCCGAAGACACCCAGCAGGACACCCGTACCGGTCACATTATACTGATAACGGGCAAACCAGTCGTCCCACTCCTAATATGCTGAGCGCTAAGCAGGAGTAGGAACTACCATTTTTAAAGACTCATGTATGTCTCGGCTAGGGGACAGAACCCAAAGCCTTCCTCACAGCGGCGAACGCTCAACTCAAGGCCAAAAGTGAGGCGTTGTCAAGGGAGACATTAGGAAGAAGAAGGCCTAGGTCTAGGTTGGGTTCCGTTGGATCAAAAAGGAAAACAACACAGATTAGTGATGATATACATTTCATCATTGTACGTAGAATTAAAGATGATCAAACTCCAAATGACACCAAAGAAATTATTGTGCCACATTTGCATGACCAACCTCTAGGTAGATATCCTCATGGTTCAGTTAGATATCTAAGCATTAAACTGTCTTTTGATGGATTATATGGTCTATATAGATGCCAGAGCTTTGCAGACAATCTTCATAATGCGCGCTATTATAAAATGATTGTCTGCAAAGCTCTGGCATCTATATAGACCATATAATCCATAAAAAGACAGTTTAATGCTTATATTTACGTTTTCTATATTAGTTTCTTTTCGATTTCAACTTTAATTTTCATTATAATTTGAAATCTGACTTTTACCGACGTTTCCACTGTCAGAGGTCAACAAATTGAACAGCCTATTATGATTCACGTGCTGATTGGCAAATTTTTGTTTTAAAAATAGTGCGTGGAAATCATTAAAAAAATACTGAAAACATCATCAGATATTTTAATAACAATATCAATAATATTGGTAGTCAGTGTTTCAGAATATACGGATGAATTATTCTAAATTTACCATCCGGAACAATTATGCGGATGGAAATTTCACCCGTCACCACGCGCACGCAACGGCTGACAGCATTGACAGAGTTTAGCTATGAAAGTTGAATGTGGGAGAAAGTGGAATTCGCCAAAAAACCAGATGTAAACATGTTCTTTGATTGCATGGAAACCTGATTACAGTTTATAGTAGCTACAACAGCACCGGTGTCAGGGATACGACCAATGAGAGAAGTGACAGTGGCCGAGGGAGTTAGACGAGCTTCAGCGACAACGTTGCTTGTGACGGGTACCATGGCTGTTTCAAGTTTAGGATGCGTTAGACACGATAATGCACCACTTGATGCTTTCTTTTGTGAAGAAGAAACTGTTCTATTGTACGACCGGAGAGAAGCTTCGTTCTTATGATTTGACATAAACATGATGTGTCGGGTTTCAAAATTTTTGTCATTCAAACACTGGATGGCGGTGGCGCGCAAACAATGTGGTGTGTACTGATTTTCCACTCTGGCCCCGGAACAAATATCTGTCAACATATGTGTTTATTAAATCTTGTTTTATTTCCATTTTCGTGATTGTTAACCATTCTTACCTTTATTTTCGTTTTACATTTTAAGATTTGTTTTCTGGTCTCGTACTCTATCCGATAGCATGATGAGCAATGATAAGATGCCATTTGTTTACATTGGTTGCAAGTAGTTCCGGGGGATCCCATCCGTAAATCCGGTCGCGTATGAATAACACCCGAATGCACGATTTGGGTGTCAGTTATGCATAGAATGGTGTCACGCTTTGGGTGTCAGTTATACTCTCATAGACTGCAAATTTGTTTAGTTTGTTTATATCATGGCTTTGCCATCCAAATGTAAATATTGGATCCTAAACTTTGTCGAACTGTCAGCTTCTTTACTAGTTTCTTACCGTCAATATTTAATGAATTTAATCATATTAGATATCAGGTATATTAAATGTTCACTCTATTTGTTAATTAGAAAAGAAGAAAATTTCCAGTCTAATTCTCAAATAAAAGGACTTCAGATATATTCAAGTTATGTCCAGTAGGCAATGGTCGTAGTACTTTATATTCCGACCTCCACAACGATCCCCTGGCAGGTTCTGCATTATCTGGTTTTGGACACGAAATAGCGTCACATTTTCCCTTTAAAATGTTTAAACTTTACGGATATCCGTGTCACATTATACCTATATGGCATGCATGAAATTCACAACCATCTTTTGGTAGATGCTATCCTTAATTGAAGTGAACATTGTTATAAACATATATATATAAAAAAATCTTATTCTCGCCATTTCCAATTATGTTAAGATCATCTTAAGTACTATATATGTAAGACGGCGTTGGAAGTTTCATTTTCGCATATTCTCTCTTTAAATAGTTATTACACGCACGAACGAACGCACGCATACAAATTATTCAATTTTACAAAAGGTAATTAATCTGATGTTGAGTTTTGAGGAAACTAAAACACACCCACTACTTTTAAATAGTCTGTTTAACCTAAATGATTTCTGTACATATACATACCTTTGTATTTCTTTATAAAACAAATATTTTGTAGTTATCAATGTTTAAAGTTAAAAGTATGCAGTCTGTATAGGAGTTGTCTTCCTTGCACTTCACTGTAATCTAATGATGCGAGATGTTACATGTGAAATATATTTTGCCTTGTACCGCTGCGTTGTTGTTTTTGAGAAGACTTGAATAGATTCTGCTGATACCAATCCTTTTGCCGTAATTGTTTGTCAATAAAATTTTTGAAGTTGTTCCGCTACATTGATAGGAAAGGAACAGGAAGCTGACATTAAAGAAACACTCTCTCATGTAATCAACATAATTTTTATAGTTCTATTTCACACATATAGTGTGCCACATTGCCACAGGGCAAATCATCCCACTGTTTAGCATCGGACCATACGGCGACACAGTCTACACTGTCTTTCGTTGAAGCCAATGGTTCACCCGGTTGCCAGTAGTGAGGGAGCGGGACCGGACTGTTGTCAGTGAAAAGTAATACGCCTTCCTCGATCCTATCTGTGATGTCCATCCACACGTGCACTTCTCTACCTGGTGAAAATCAAAAGGTTTTGGTTTAGATTTCTTATGTTTGTTTGTTTGTTTAATGCCCAAGGAACAGCTAGATTAATTGCAGGCCGTTCATAAATGATAGGAGCACAACTAAATTCGGGATCTTTTTCTTCTCTTCTTTTTGAACAAATTCTTTTCTTCCTAGTGTCTCCTTGACACTGCCTCACTTTTTGCCTTTAGTTGATCGTTTGCCTTTCAACTGTCAGGAAGGATTTAAGTCCTTCCCCCTGGCCGGGACATACCATAGTCTATAGAGATGATAGTTGCTACTCCTACGTAACGCTCAGCATTTTAACGAGTGGGACGACTGCTTCACCCGATGTCAGTATAATGTGACCAGTTGTGGTTTACTGTTGGGTGTGTCCGACAGTATGCTTCGATGAGACAGCACTGTGAAGTCGGTAGTAATTCAGCGTTATCACAAGGATACGAACATTAATATATGGCCTCATAGAGCACACGTACTTATCACGCGAATGCGTCTGACACAAGGGGGATACTGTTATGTAATTCACCATAGCTGTTGAAAGGACGTAAAAGAATGCCAAACCAAACTAGATGTAAATTTTAACCACTTATGCTATCCTCATACATACATTGTTAGGGTCTACATGTTTATACTACTAGCTAGTCGTATTAGAAGCAACATATACAATCAGATTATAGTCAACATCATTCATGTTACATCTGTCCCTTCTATGAATACAAAGATAACCAGTTCCTCGTCGTACCCTTTACCTTTATCTATTTACAGAATCTCTGGGTTTTGTTTTAGCGTTTTATACCAATCTTGCGTTAAAACAATCTACGATGTTATAATTACAACTTAGATTAAAATATTTCTATAGAAGGCAATTTCATTCTTACTTTTTACAAAGCAATATTCTTTAAGGCAGTTCCAGCGGACAGTAGTTCGTGGTCTGGCGAGATGGCCGCCGTCACCCTCACAGCTTCCTTTTGCTACATCAAATTTCACCTTGTTTCCGACAAACTTGAGAACAGACTCTGTGGTACAAACTTCTGTATAACCCAATGCTACGTATGGTGACAAGTCTGAAAAAATGAACCTTATAAATCAATGTTAGACATATGATATTTCAAAGACACAGTAGTAAATGTGTTACATAACCTTACAAGTGTCAGTGTCCTTAGTTATTAAATGGTAAACAGAATCAGCCAATTAAACAAAACAGTCCCTTTCATCCGTGATACTATGACCAAATCCTGTCAGGATAAAAAATACGCATTTCTCACCAAATGAGTCCGGTCCCCCCAACCTGTGCATTTTTACGAAAATTGGTTCCTTCCCCAAAGGATACTTCAAACAAAATTTGTTAAACATCTATCGGCTCAGTCGTTTGACAGACAGATAACCGACATTGTGCCATGACATAAGCTCAGCGATCCTTCAGACCAGGTAACCTAGAACCAGACTTACCTAAGCAGACGACAGTGGCAGAATTCCACTTTAGCGTCCCAAGGTCACAGGTCATCACCCTATTTCCGCTGATGTAGATGGCGTTTGCGATGCAGGCGAACGTGACAGCGGGAGTTCCATTTACGAAGGAAAATATCCGCGTGGTATAAGCAATAGTCGGAATAACACCTCCACAGTACTCTGAAATTAAAATTAGATTATTGTTATAGGGAAAAGTTTGAGAACTTGGAATATCCCATTCACTGTATTCTGGAATTGAAGAGAGAGTTATATGTAATAGCTTGAATATCGACTGCATTTGACGAGACATAATGTTCCAGCCAAATTTCTATGCCGTCAAACTTGTGACCTTCACTTTTGAGGTTGACATTTTCTCTTCCGGTTTGGTTTGGTTTATTTTGTTTAACGTCCTATTTAGACCTAAGGTCATTTAAGGATGGCCTCATGTGCGTGCGACATGCATGCGTTTGGTGAGCATCAAACTTGTGACCTTCACTTTTGAGGTTGACATTTTCATCAGACGATTGAATACCCTATCTCCATTAAAGGACTAGGGTTTCCCGTTTGATGTAACATATATTTCACGAGTATAACAGAATATCGATATTTTCACGAGTGCGAAGCACGGGAGTACAATATCGAAATATTCTGTCATACGAGTGAAATACATGTTATATTAAACGGGAAACCAGTCAATTTTCTTTTTATTGCATTTCATTATCTTAAAAACAATATTAAAAATATCGGAAAATTAATAGTTTAAAAAAAATGCGGGAATCAGTAATGACGTCATCACTTTGTGACGTTACTCCACGTCAACTTTACGGCGCCACTTTGAAACGACTTATCAACACAATAGGGTCTGTAAGTCTCGTCTTGAGTGACGCTTATTTCCGGGTACCAAACACAGTTTATGTTAGTAGTCTCACAGAAGAAAAATTGTCGTTAACATATAAAAGTCAACGAAATACACATTTTCAAAATGAGTCTTGAATACTTTATCAACTGGCAATTTTGTGTTTTTGATACAGATGCTATTTTTCAAATTATTGCGATTTTCAGTTTTCCCATATTAACGTTATGGCAAAGTACCCGGAAGTAGTATTATCTCGCAAAATCTTGGGACTTAAATGGCGAGACTTACAGACCCTATTCAATCGTTTTCTGCTGTTACAGGAAAATCTGTGCATGAATAGCTAACGTCAATTGAGTGTTTTGTCAAAAACTATTCTGAAAATTTCAGAAAAGAGCTGCTTCGATTGGTCCCAACGAGGTGAATGCAAAGGTCCGCACTGAATGGTCAAAAACGTAAAATCGTATATTTTCACCGCAAAATCTTATATTTTCACTGCTCATCACTGCAGTGAAAATATAAGTTTTATTAGCTTGATGAATTTCCATATTTTACTGGCAAAAATGCAATAAACAATTTTATTTGATATAAACTTGTGTTTATGGTCATGTGGAAAAGGAGTTGTGTACGGTGTTTATGGGAGAACTTGATTCTGACGTGCCGGTGTGCCGGCGGCTAGGGAACAAAATTACTTTAAATTATCTATGTTTAGTCTATGTCGGCCATATTACAACTGAGCCGCTTTGCTTGAATGAACGTGCCGGTGGCAAGCTCAAAACCGGCAAACGGCAGAAACGGCAAGGTTGAATCAAGTTCACCCTACATCGAGTGTGTTAACTGTTACACAGAGCACAGATAAACCAGTGAAAGCCAGCGATTCACGCCTGACTGGACACTATCGGATCTGACTGTAGTTGTCGGAAGTGTCTTTGCTGTTAACATTGTGTAGCTACAACTGCTTATGAACTTTATTAAATTCTCTCTTTTGTTTAAAATTGATTTTTTTTCATGTACATTTTCAGATTTGTTGCTACTATGTAATTTTATGTGTTCACTTATCGATTCAGTAAATCGCATATTTATTCACATTAGTCTATTCTATAGTTAGGATATGTGTGTTTATATGATTGATATGGTAGACTTTGTTTGGAGTACAGTTTAATCCATGCAGCCAAACATTTGTTTCTTCTGTTAACATATTTCTTAGATTTTATTTTTTTATCATTTTTATTTAGTTTTCGCCCATTTATTATTATTTTTCTCTCTGTGAAGAGTAGGGCGAGAAGAGTTGTAATGCACCTTGGACCAATAGCCCCTATGAAGAAAATCCTGACTAAGAACAGCATTTGTGGCCCCATGGAAGAGGGTGATGCACTTTTGGCACAGTTTTATAGTGCGAGACAACAGGAAGAGGGTGTTTTATCGTTGAGCTGTCGTCTTGAGGACATCTTGAATATGGCGGTGAGCAGAAGGGAGGTTACCCATACTGGTATAGGAGATATGCTGCGTACGATGTTTTGGACTGGATTAAGACGTGATTTGAATGACATCACTGATAATAAATATGATGCCATCGATGACTTTAACGATCTAATGATGCTGTCAGACAGGCAGGAGGAGAAAAAAGTTAACTTCAGCACAGGCGCTTTTAAGACGAAGCTTAATCCTGCACATATGGCTAGTGGCATGATCGTAAAAAGTGACTAAATTTGGGATCCTGTGAGGAAGGCTTTTGGTTCTATCCCCTGGAGACATACCGGAGTCTTTAAAAATGGTAGTTGCTGCTCCTACTTTTCGGTATTATGCTTCAGTGAGGTAGGACCATAAATCGGAAAAAGTTCCGGCCTACAGGAACATAACGTAGCCTCATAAACACACATTCCAAAACAACCTCTATGCAAAGAATCAGTATACTAATACCAATATTAAGTGAATGATGTGCCATTATAAAACTTTAACCTCAAGAATAAAGCAATAACATTTTCACCGGTAGGGGACTAATAAAACCAAACCAAAGCTGTACAAAAAGATGCCCTATCAGAAATGATGGCAATGTTTCAGTAGCTTGCCACAGATATGGCCAAGATGAAAAGTGATAAGAAGCGATACATGAAATCTGGATTTGGGAAGCAATTCACTAAACATCAAGGGGGACAGAAACCTACACAACATCCTATAGTGATGGCGATGTGGTCAGAGAAAACACATTAAACTCAGATGCCGCATACGACTTGACCATTTAAGCGAAGACAAGCCTATGACGAAGGGTAATTCATAGGCGTGGAGAGGAAAGCCCTTAACTAGATAGGAAGCATGAACCCCAAGATAATCACAAGTGTTTATTGCTAAGAACAAAGTTCAAGCTTAGTTAGATACAGGATCTACTGTGTCTACTGTTGTCGAACAATATTATAGAAGTTCTCTATCTAATTGTTGTCAGTTGTTGCCTGTGACAGATATTTTAATGTAGATTGTGCATACGGAAACTTCAGTATTAATGATACTTTGAGGATGATATAGGTTTTCGTGGACTGGGTGGAAAGTCACAATCTAGTTTGCTGTTACTTGTTCCGGATAGCAATTGCAATTCTTCAGTTACATTGTTATTTGGCACTAATGTACTTACTTTTACATGTATAATGTGCAAGTCATGCCAAGTGACACAGTTCAACCCACAGATACACCATCGCAATCATGTGACATTGACATGACAATACAATACAGGTAAAATATACTCCGATGGACAAGTGATCTACAGGTTTGACGGCTACATATATTAAAATATATAGTGATAGAGATACCTGTAACACAATTATTAAAAGTACAAAACCAGTAATCCTTATACTGCCAATCTTTTAGTATACAGGAAGTATATTACCTTATTTCTACCACAATACCCTGTGTTATTCCACTCTCAAGCCATTGTATAAATGTGCCGACTGTTGGATAAATGTATGTTATATACCACAAGTGGTATTACTCCAACAATGTTAGAGGTTTTACACGGCGAGATACTTTTGACAGGCGCCGTGTAAGCTCTAACTGCCCACAGTTGATTTTCCCGATGCTGACGGTGAAATTTTCAAAATTCGTTTATAATAAAAAATATAGCGCGTCAACTTACATTTAAATGATCAACGGGGTCCAACATATATTTCTTTCAATAATCCAATGATTAAATGAGAATAATTTCGTAACAGAAACAAATTATGAAGTTTTTTTCTTCCGAAGCGGAGCAGAGCTCAAGCAGACAATACTGCCGCTAGTGAGAGTAGAAATACCACGTAGTTTGCCGGATAATACAAAAACGGATTACAATAACCATATCTATTTTGTATCAACCTTTAGGCAGCCATTTTAAAAACGACTAGAAAAGTGCTACAACGACATGGGCATGCATTTTGTGTGTTCTACACCGTATTATACTATTTGTTTGTGTCTGTGACATACATATGGGATATATATTGCATACATGATACGTAGACATCGTTGTAATGACCTGTCAAGCACTTAAGTGTTTTTTCAAGCATATTTAGTTCCGCCCGGATTTCGGAATATCCGATAGAAAAAGAGCCGACCAGCGGCCTCTTGTGTTATAGGAGTATAGTGGTATATGACCTTCCGGTCTTTTGATTGGTCAAGAATTCGAACTTTGACCCATGCTGCAATTGTTATTGACGTCATCAATTATCAAATGACGTCACATCACCGGGTCCCGGACGTTTCCGGTACACTTTTTTTGCATACGCGAAATTATACTTGGCTACATTTCTTTTTGATTCAAGCCGATATTATTGTGGTAGAAACAGGTCACACGACTCGTATTTGTTAGATATGGAATTTATTTCACACTCGTAAGTTATTTTTTTAAAGTCGCAGAAGACACTCGCTAAAGCTTGTGTCTTTTGTCACTATTAAAAAATAACTTACCTGTGTGAAATCAATTCCATATCCAACAACCACCCTTTGTGTAACCTCTATCTAATTACTGCCCCAATCGTACAATTCTTACCTGCAGGGCAGTAGTTTTCAATTACCCGTTCCTATTACTAGTATCACAAATATCACTCGAAATACTAGATGTATATTTATATCTTTATAAAAAGTTGTATTTTTACGGTAGAATGACAACACAGAAATGGTAGTAGTCATAACTAAGTCAATGCTTCTTGACGATTTGATGTTATAAATGAACATGTACACACACTAAATGAATATATTAACGGATATTATATGGCCTTAAGAATAACAGTAAAAATTACATTTTCCAATTGTGGGTCAGTTCCGAATGCACTTACCTGTTAAATTTATTAAATTCGAAAATGTATTCAAGCAGTTTTACATCGTTTAATGAGGATTTTTATTTGAAAGGAAACTTACCTCGACTGTAATGGTGAAATCCCAATCGACTTGTCGTTTCATTAACAGTAAGGAAAGGATTTTTATTCAGGCGACAGACTTGGGTCACGAAATTGTAAAACAGTGACCAACAGATTCCCTTTATCAGACACAGAGCTGTACACCCGGCCAGCGAGTCGATTGTGTGGACAGAAATTCCGTGAAGTGTCTCTTTTCTGTCCTGTAGACTTGTCACGTACGTAAAATTCTCTATATTGATGACGGCGCTAGCCACCATGCCCATCATCACTGTAAAGAGGAAAGCTAGAATATATATATTATTATACTTAAAATTAACACCACAAATATCCGTAAAATGAAAAAAAGAGAGAAAATGACTTCATGCTTAAACAGCGATTACCTGGAACGAGATAAACAAGAAAAAAAAACAGAAAACCTAACAGTATAGAGATTAACAGCAATCGTGTTAAAGAGGAAAACCACATTTAAAAATAACAATTTTATTAGTATTTCTCTACCTGAATAAGTGTTGATTGTATTGAATGTACTGACAAAACCAGTAATCCACTTTAGGCGGAGTCCGAATTAAGATACTGAAAACGCCTGGAAATGAAATATAAATTCGGTTACGTTTTGTTTTTCTTGAAAACAGTGTTATAATTTTGTCGTCCAAAGACACGGTTCAACGGCAGTAAAGAGAAAACCTACTTATATCGTGATCAATAACAATTTCACTGAAAGGAAACCCTAATTGTAACGAGACGAACAACAGTTTTGTTCTAAAGAAAAGCTACTCGTAACGATTGGTTTTGTTTTGGTTTGGTTTGTTAAACGTCCTATTAACAGCCAAAGTCACTTAGGGACGGCCTCCCGTGTTTGCGATATGCATGTGTGTATTGTGTGTGAATGTGTGTTTTGGGGGGCTGCGGTATGACCTGTGACCTTAAATGAAGGTTAAGGTCATTCATTTGAACAAATCTGGAAGCCCTTCATCCAAGCATGCTACGGGACTCATATTAGGTCTCTGGGCATTTTGCTTATCAAAAAGAAGTCATTTAAAGACTTTGGTCTATTTTACCTCTAGGACCTTGCATGAAGGTTAATGTCATCCACTTGAACAAACTTAGTAGTCCTTCGTAAGAAGATAAAAATAGTTTTACAAAAGAGAAATTCTAACTGTAACAAGACTCACAACAGTTCCATCAAAGAAATAACCTTATTTTAACGAGGAAAACAAGTTTTATCGAAGAGATAACCTTATGGTTGGTTAGTGGTTTTTATTTGTATAACGTCCTTTCAACAGCCAAGGTCATTTAAGGACGGCCTAAGGTGAGTGCGATATGCATGCATGTGGTGAGTGCGCATGTGTGTTTTAAGAGGCTGCAGTATTTTTGTGTTATGTCTCCTTGTGATAGGACATGGGCTGTCTATATTTAAGAATTGTATCGGCCTTCACGGAGTAGAAACAAAATCGATAAGGCAGACGGCAAGTGATTAACGAAAGTAAATTACAAATTCAGACAAAAACTAATCATGTGCGTTGTTAGTCATCATGCGCAATATATAAAACTTATCTGTTTTGCGTTAAAAACAGTACTAAGTTCCCAATGAGAAACGGTTTCCCAACGATGTCAAACATGACACCAAGCCGGGCTCGGAAATGGACTATTAACCGTTTTTGTTTCCTGACTCTCTATGTAAATGTAAATTATGTATTTTCGACTGTTGTCCGGTCAATATTTATAACTGTTAACTGGCGAGGAACATCTGCACGCATCCAAACACCCAAATGATTACGATGAAGCGTCTTTCTGGTCGTGATTTGTAAACAGTATCTCTAGCAACGCCTATCTTTGAAGTCAGAAAGGTTCGAAGAAGTTACCTTTTAAAATGTCGTAAAAGGGTATTATGAATTCTGACAGTGTTCTGTGAGACCAAAGGAACGTCAACTTTGGAGTTCGAAAATACACTAAAGCCTTAGATAACAGTTTACTGAAGTTCTTAAATCGGCAAAAGTTACGGCCTATCACAAGGAGACTTAACACGAACATACCGCAGCCTCCCAAAACACACATACTCACTCACCACACGCATGCATTTCGCACACACGGGAAGCCGTCCTTAAATGACCTTAGCTGTTAATAGGACGTTAAACAAAATAAACCAAACCAAACCAATCAAGCGTTCGTCGGCCTAATTAAATAGCCTACATGTGAAATCTTGTGGATGATTCAGGTAACAAAACAGTTGTTTCATGCCTAATCGTCACCAGTGTTTACTTCCGTTGTCGTGCATCGCTGTCTTTTACCAGAATGTTCACGCTTTAGAGTTGTTCTCATAATCTCTGCGCCAATTTTGATGACATATTGCAGAAGCCTATGATGGCCTTAACTATTATCATTGATATATGACCCGTTAACAATTTCATTGTAAATACATAGAAAATATTTACATGTAAAGACTCAACTATAGGCCTCTTGTACCAAATATTTTACTATTAAAGAGTGAACTGAACAGAGGTCATGGTACCTAAACACAGGTTAAAGTCAAATACTGACCAAAGATAAAGGTCATTGTATCAAAGGTCAAGGTCAATGTGGATATCCGACCCTGACTATTTGTTGGGGAGGTATTTAATGTTTGAACAGATCAAAGCTAACCAATTAGTTTTATACCGGTATATGGAAGTAGATGAGTCTCATCATATTACATGTATAATGTATACTTTGCTTCCTTTCGATTGCTTTTGAGGTATCAAGCATCAACCTCGTCAATATAGGTAGGTGGCTTCTTGATGATTATGGGGCGAGCCTTGTCGAGCCACTTTTGTCTTTCTGTCCCGAGCCAAACGTAGAGCTTATATTTTAAGACATTGACCATGTATTCTATTTATCCTGCAACAGTTACCAAAAATAGTAATTTTGAAGTGAAACGGTATCGACAATTATTCAAATATGTTCGCCTTTTAAACGTTGTTTCTCTTGGAAGTAGGCAAGTCGAATTGACGGACGTGTTAAGATTTCAAAATACAGCTGTTTTTCGTCACTGCCGTATACAGCAAAAAATACATATGGTGGGTGTATCCCGACAATATATCGATATACTAGTATAAACTACCATGCAAGTAGGGCGTCAGACTTGTATCATCCGCGCTATCACAAGGAGGCAAACACAAACATACCACAGCTTCCGAAAACACACAAATACACTAAACGCATGTATCTTCGTCCATATAAGACCTTAACACAACTTAACCAAATCAAACTACTTACATGATTAGAAGAAGAGGCGGTTTAATTTGGAATGCTATCTTTAGTGATCTTCCCAATCAACCATCGTCCCAATATCTCCATCAACAATGCCTCACATTGCTGCTCCTACTTAGTGCTCAGTATTTTAGAGTGGAACGAATGGTTTGTCCGTTCGTATACTTTCACCTCACGCGTACATCTTGCACACAGATTTTTCTTAAAGGCGAGTCAGCGGTAGATCCTACCGCATAGTCTGTTTAAACTATTTCAAATATTGATAGGATGTTAAACAATAGTTAACAAACTAGTCAACCGAATCTGCTAGTCCAATTAACGGTAATCCGCAGGGGTATTTCAGAATCCGAAATAGCACAGACATCAATACATTCTAGGTTTTTGTATCTCTTGCTCAACAGAAAACTCGAACAAAGTACATGTACAACTTAATGACAAATTCCAATTACCGACGAAATAGGTTAGGTAGTGATAGCAATAGGCATTACTGAATAAAATTGAATAGGTAACACAGATGTTGACGACCCCGTCGGAACAGTTACACCTCGTCACTCGCGAGAACGTTATGTAAAATTGCATTACATTCTTAGTGGTGTAACGACTTGAGATGTCTGAATCTGTTTATAAGATATAACCCTTATGTTGATAGGTAAATGTTGAGTTTAAAAAGTAATATTGATCATATTTGACAGAGTATGAAGACATTGTCATAAATAATGCCTTTAGGTCTTTACCATGTAAACATTTTATAATTAATATAACTAAACTTACATACATATTTATGTGCTGTCAATTGTCAACCAAACACGAAAGGTCTGGAACAGTAGATAATACTGACATTATAATGAAACCGTAACTCTCGCTCCCACTCGAAAAGATAGCTTTGCATAACAGAAACATTTTTTAACATTGAATCACGTTCTCAAATTTATGGAATGCCGGAAATAGCCGCCAATGTGCTTACCTTCATGCCAGAGAACAAAGAATTGCGTTAGGTATTTAAGTCGAGAGCAAAACAATTATAATTATTTCCTTACTTACCACAGATGAAAACGGGTACAGTCCTCTGAATTTGACTCATCCTTGAAACAGCAACCCACGTCGTCTATTGACGTCTGCCTCTTGTGAGGTAGTCATTACAGAATCATTGAATTTAATATCATATTATCATCATTTATTTATCAAGGTATGATATTATCTTGCCGTTTGCAGTAGTATACGATTATCCGTCTATTCTTCGTCTTTGAAGCCTACATCTGTTTACCCGGGGATATATTCGAATTTGAAACCGTGAATATTGTTGACGATTAATGCCGATTATCGGCAAATATTGGTGAACTGCCTGAGCTTATTAAATATTTATTTACATCAACTACTTGCCGACTCCATGTATATGAGAGTACTAAACCAAACCATTTCTTACACTTTATAAACGTATACTTTAACAATAATTGAAAAAGAACATTGGATAATATTGACAAATGGATATGGTTGATCTACATTGGGTTGTAGTGGAATACTTAGATTTATTATCATATTTAGTCCTTGAATCAAGAACATGAAATAATCGGATGTTTATTACATTTTTTGTTTAACGATGGATATAACTATAGACGTCTGTGATATGTGAACCAATTCTTCATTTGGGAGTATTTAATCGCTCTGATCAAAATCTACGCCGGACACAGCTTTCATAGTGTCTTGTTCCCGCTCTTTGCTGTGATTGGTCAATTACAAGAAACAAGTGGCGTAACATTACTCGGAACTATACCACAGGGTCATGCATAAAGTCTAAGAGATCCGAATGTTAGGTAAACAATATAGCGGAGCAGACGATATAACTAAGTACTTAGAAATGTACGTTTTCGAATACTGACTACAGAAAAATAACGGGAAAGGATAATTATCTGATACTCTCGTAGGTTAAACCTTGCGGTACCGGTAAGTATATAATTAAGGAAAACCAACCAATATTCGTTATAAGTTGTTTTGAATAGCTCAATCATTTTTCAATCAATCAATTATCGTTATCGTAATAATAACAGCTAAAATTGAAATAATTAATATGATGCAAAATTTGGATCTTGTCGATTTTTGGACGGAATTTAATTCAGATAATAGAAAATACACGTGGATTGGTCCTAATGGGAAAAAAGTCGCCTCGATTATTTCTTGACATTCTCTGATCTATATAATACTAGTTCTAAAGGAAAGTTGAAACTATTAAAGGATAAGAAGATTAAAGGGATTGTTAAAAAGGCAAGAGTAAGTTGGGAGGTCAAAGGCGAAAAAAAATTACTAAATATTTCTGTAATCTTGAGAAATGTCAATATAATGAAAAAGGATTCCAAAACTAATTACTGATAACGGAAACGAAATAAAGGATTTACATGAAATACTTTATGAACAATTAGCATTTCATTCAAATCTCTATAATACGAAAGAAAAATTGTTTACTGAAGTTCACCGGGAATCATTTTTAATGATGATAATCCCTAGATAACTAAATTAATTCACGCATAATTCACGTATGCGTGAAGTTGTTCTTTGAGTGGTCCACTCAAGAATGTTCAAAACTATCAAAAAATAAGAGTAATGAAAAATCTACAGGATTAGATCTAAAGTTCTTTCTGATAAGATCCACTAATCATGTCATTTCGAGGGTGTCTAGTTATTTAGTGATAATGCAAGCGTGCCGACTTAATAAGCATTTTAAAGGCTATAACAAGTTTTTCCTCCTCCGTTACTAGAGTAGCGTTCTCGTAATTATGTATTCGCGAATATGTCTTAAGACGTTAGACTGTGATTTATAGTAATAAACAAACAGAAAGCTTGAGAACAATGCATATAGAGTATTTCCTTGATTGATTTGGTGTATATATTTATTTTGGATACCATATATATTTATTTTGGATACCATATATATTTATTTTGGATACCATATATATTAATTTGGGATACCATATATATTTATTTGGGACACCGTATATATGTTTATTTGGGATACCATATATATTTATTTGGGATACCATTTATATTTATTTGGGATACCATATTTGACTGTTTACTGGGTTATCCTAGTATCAGTGGTCGAGACAATTAATTGCCATACCATTATCTGTATGTACAGCTCGATACTCTAAACAACCCCGTTACTTAATAAATACATACAAAAATGATGTTCTTTCTATAACATCCTTGTAATTCATCAAATATTTATGTGGAAAACTATCACGAATTCCCATCGAAAAGTCTACTGAGTAACCATGTGTCGTTAAATTGTTAATAATTTATTCGTTCATAACATAACATGTTCAAGAATTCCATAAACATGGCTGTCACACCGGTACAAAACATATCGTTGTAAGGTCCTGCTGTGAATCTTTGGTAGTATGTTTCAGTGAGGTAGCATTATATAGTCGATATCGATTTTCCAATATCACAAGGAAGAGAACGAAACCAGCCTCCCAAAATAACGCACGCAGAGGGAGGTTTTCACACAGGTCCCACACTGACGCCATCCCCTCAATCGCTTATTGGATGTTGAAATTATGCGAAATCAATAATGACAATTAAACACTTATTTGTCCATTATCAAGACATGTTGCTGCCTTGTTAAAACATCATGCTTATATAAAAAAAAGATAAACAATTGATTAATGTTCCGACACATATTGTTACTTATCATTCCGTACGATACCAAAGTCATTTAAGAAAGGTAGTTGCTACTCCTGCTTAGCACTCAGCATATTTGGAGCGGGACGACTGGTTAGCCCGTTGTCAGTATAATGTGACCGGGTGGGGTGTGCTTCTTGGTGTCATCGGTAGTATGCTTCAGTGAGGTAGCACTATAAATCGGCAAAAGTTTCGGCCTATCCACAAGGAGACTTAACACGAACATACCTCAGCCTCCCAAAACACACATACGCACACACCACATGCATGCATGTCGCACGCACAGAAGGCCGTCCTTAAATGACCTTAGCTGTTAATAGGACGTTAAACAAAATAACCCAAAACAAACCAAACCGTACGCGACTGGAAATGACCCACCCAATCCCTAGTGTATATTTAGTAGGAAAGAAGGAGATTTTTAAGAGATGGGATTTGGTAAGAATGCTTCAACGTCTTATCAACAGGTATTTTTATAGGACGACATGCCCCTTGTGTGCGAGACGCATGTGCGTGTAATTGGCGAACGTTTCGATGAAAATTAAATCTTTGCCGACCATTAAAAATGGGTGATAGGTGTGTGCTTGTCTTAATTACTGGTAGTTTTAGTGATATTTCACTTTGATCAGACCATAGTACGGAAATTCACCGGGATAATTACGATGCAGTACGCATAGAACTCTGATCTTTTTGCACGCTTAGCATACAGTAGTCGTTAAACTCGTTTTTCATATGTGAACATATCAGTGAACATATTGTATACGGGGTAATTTTCGCCATTTTAGCTCTTTAAGATGAAGTAGAAAAACTCAAGCTAATTGAAGGTGTATAACCCATAATACATTGGCTAAGTGTAGTCTTTCTTTTCAACTGTAAAATCAAGTATTAAGCTCAGCATTTTAAATACAAAAACTATACTTACTAAGTTAATTTTAAAATGTATTTTTTTAATTATGTAGTCCGGTCATGATTAAAATGAAATACAGAGTGGCATCAAATTCCTGCTATGGAAAAGACTAATTTCATGAGTTCACCGTCGCTGAATTGTGGCTTCCTTTTATGTACATGTATGTACATGTGAACAAGAGAAATCACTGGTCAGTCATTACTCACATCTAATGCTAGTTAGACAATTAGAGAACTCGATAAGTCCCAGGAGTTCCGAGTGCAATTGTATTGAGAATTCCGAACGGAATTTTTCGACTTTACAAACGAGGATAAGGATATTTTTTGAAAACCATTAATGACAAATTCAAAACGGGGCGAATACATTTTGTGTTGCTCAAGTTCGAAAATAACCTGGGGGAAACTTAAAACCCTTTAGTAACGTGCCAAATTAATCTTTGACTGGATTAGTGTTCAAGTTTTATTTTGTCACGGTGTAATCACAGTGGAAGGGAAGTAAATCGTCTTTATCATGCAATGATATGAGAAAACAGAATGTGCATGAACGCTTGTATTTGTCATCACAGACTGTTGAATTTGAATCACAACAAGAACGACATGGTGAATTCTCATCTTTTCCCTGCTTAAGGCGAGTGGTACTGTTGAAGTGGATTATGTTGAATACTGTTGTTGTATAATAATATACTGTCACTCAGGGTATTTTATGTCAAGTATATAAGTGTTTATTGCATTTTTGCCAGTGACCTATAGAGATTTGTCTAACTAATAAATATTATATACATATTTTCACTGCAGCGATGAGCATTGAAAATTCAAGATTTGTATCAGTCCCTTTAAAATCGCGCCGTCAAGTTGACGTGAAGTAGCGCCACAAAGAGATGACGTCATTAGTGATTCTCGCACTTTTGACTTGATTTTTCGATGTTTTTAATTTAGTTTTTTAAGTTTATGAAATGCAATAAAAAGAAAATTGAATTGTGTCCCGTTAAATATAACATAAACATGTATTTCACTCGTACGACAGAATAATTTCGATATTTTTTACTCGTGTTTCGCACTCGTGAAAATATCGATATTCTGTCATACTCGTGACATATATATGTTTTATTAAACCGGAGACCATTCAATATCCTCTATATATGTAATATGATGTACATGAAATGAATGAGTATATGGAATTGTATGAATAATGTGATTAGCGTGATTTATTTAATAGTCTAGTCTACGAGGAACTGAATGTCTTTCTGATGTTTGCAGCCAAATGTCAATTGTGATAGATAATTAACAAACGAAATGGATAACAATTCATGCATGTGGTAATTTCTACATGCGACACATATATGGCTTTGTATTCACAGAGGTTAAATTCCCAGCAATGTTTCCTGTGTGGCGACGCTCATACATAATAAATAATAGAGGGAAGCATTGTTTTATGTTGTTTCTCTAATCCCTATCACATTAGAATACGTCATAATATCGAAATCCCTAACACTTCGACAGAACGCCCGAGGTGTCCCTAGAATAATAAAATGAAGGGCTTCAAAATATCCCGCCAATGACACCAAGGGTCGCATTTTTTTTTTTGCCAAATCGCGGACATCGCATGGTTTTTCGATGAAACGCAGGTGCATGGGTCGGAACGAGAATACATTTTACGTGTATAAAGGATGTTATTGGAAGAAAAATAATCCATGTTTTCAATTATCATAAGCAGATTTCTCTACACTCAACAGAGACATGTTTTTTTCATTGCGAAACGTAGGCGGTGTGTGTTTTTGTCACAGAGCTTTCCACCCTTTTCGTATATATGAACACCGGGGGTGTTGTTTTTACCGAATTTTAATCTAGCCTACCAAAACGTCTTAAAATGATCTTTACACACTAGGGGAGGTCCCAATACATATAGACTGTAATTCTTTCTCAAGTCCTTGTGTTTCAGGGAATGTTGGTGAAAGTTGCTACTCATGTTTTGTGCCCAACGTTTGTGAAGTTGGACGACGGTTTCGCCCGTTGTCGGTATATGGGTGGATGCCCTGCAGGATGTTTTCGACAGCATGCCTATTTACCTCACCATACATTTGTTATCTGTTCAGCGCTATCACAAAGAGACAAATGCACCGCAACCTCTCCCAAAATCACGCACACACATATGCATGTATGGCCCATTTAATATGACTAGGTGAAGTGCTATGGTTCAAAGTTTAAACACATATGCCCAAGGGCCTGTGTTTTTTTATTAAGTGAACACTTTCGAAGATTTACTTAACTTAAGTGTATACGGCCTTTTTGTTATGTTTGTTTGGTTAAACAACAAGAGAACACGAAAACGTTTCCCATTCGACAATACCACGAACTTTGAATATATTAATAGGTAAATTGATACAAAGAAGGACCTGAGGTAAAATTGAAAAGAGCACTACAGTTCTATTTCACATATGAAGAATGCCACATTGCCACAAGGCAAATCGTCCCATTGTCTATGGTTTGGCCATATGGCGACACAGTCTGCACTGTGTTTCGTTGCAGCCAATGGTTCACCGGGTAGCCAATGATAAGGTAGTGGGACCAGAGTGTTGTCCGAGAAAGCTAACACGCCTTCCTGAGCCCTGTCTGTGATGTCCATCCACACGTGTACTCCTACACCTGGTGGAAATGACATGGATAGTGACGATTTATTGACACAAAAACAAATATTGATTAATAAACGAATGACACTTACTAATACGCAGAGAAAATTTAAGTAAAATCACATGAAACAATATGATGTGTCATTATATGGTTATTTAAGGACGGCCTCCCCTGTATGCGAGATGTATGCATATAGTGCATGTTAGTGTTTGCCTCCTTGTTGTAGAGCAAATTTGATACATAATATGATAAAGACCACCAGCAGTACACAGTCGTCCTACACAATGAAATGCTGTGTGCTAAGCAATAGAAACTAACATTGTTTATTTACTGTGGTATGTCTCGAGCAGTCTTCCTGACATGGGCGAATGCTCAACTAAATGCCAATAGTGAGAAAGCATCAATGAAGTCATTAGAAAGAAGAGAAATAATCAGATTCCAAATATACTAAATACATGTATCTCAAGTGTTTCACTTAATCTGAACTCGGGTTACTTGATTAAAATATACTACATCTACAGGGATTTAAATTTATCGACGGTTTCTTTAAAGGCAAAGATGAATACGCACCTTTTGTGTAAGCATAGTCTTTAAGGCAAGTCCAACGGACAGTATTTCGTGGTCTTGCAAGATGGCCGCCGCCACCCGCACAATTTCCTTTTGCTGCATCGAAATTCACCTTATTTCCGACAAACTTGAGAACAGACTCTGTGCCACAAACTTCTGTATAACCCAATGCTGTGTAGGGTGCCAAGTCTGAAATAGATCATGTCTAGTTTGGTATTGTATTGTTTTAACATTTCATCAACAGCACGTGCGAATTGCATGCGTATGGTGTACGAATGTTTTTTTAGGCTGCTTTATGTTCGTCTTAAGTCTCCTTGTGATAGTTCGGAACGCATGTCGATTGTCAGTGCTATCACACAGAAGCATACAGCCGAAGTCGCCCAGCAGGACACCCCACCCGGTAACCCCAGTCCTGTCACTCGGATAATTCTAAGTGCTAAGCAGTAGTGGCAACTGTCGTTTTAAAGACTGGTAAGTCTCGGCAAGGGGACAGAACCCAAAGCCTTCCTCACATGGGGCGAACGATCAAATAAAGGCAAAGGTGAGGCATTGTTAAGAGAGGCATTTGATAGAAGAAAATTTATAATAAAGAACATGCGCCTCTTGAGTAATCAAACATTTAATTATTCGTCTGCTTGGAGTGCATAAAAATATTCACCAGTTAAATCGAAACTAGATCAGGTAATGTATGCACATACATCACTAAGAAATGTAGAAATTACCAGTTTTTTTATTGACAATAATCGGAATTCTCCGAGATTTAATCACTGTAATGATATTAAAGATAATGACAGATTTATATGGACGAAAGCCCTGCTGAATAAATGGTAAAATATAATAAAACTTGCCTCGGCAGACGACAGTAGCAGTATTCCACTGTAGCGTCCCTATCGGACCACGTGATCTCAGACTTACCTCGGCAGACGACAGTAGCAGTATTCCACTGTAGCAGTAGTCCACTGTAGCGTCCCTATCGGACCACGTGATCTCAGACTTACCTCGGCAGACGACAGTAGCAGTATTCCACTGTAGCAGTATTCCACTGTAGCGTCCCTATCGGACCACGTGATCTCAGACTTACCTCGGCAGACGACAGTAGCAGTATTCCACTGTAGCGTCCCTATCGGACCACGTGATCTCAGACTTACCTCGGCAGACGACAGTAGCAGTATTCCACTGTAGCGTCCCAAGCTCACAGGTCATCTCCTTGTTTCCGCTGATGTAGATGGCGCCTGTGATGCAGGCAAAAGTGACAGCTGGTATTCCATTTACAAAGGAAAATGTCTGTGTGGTACCAGGAATAGCCGGAATAGGTCCTTTACAGTACTCTGAAATCAAAGCGAGCTTAGAATCACAGAGAATAGTTGGAGTAGCACCTAGATAATACTCTGAAATTAAAGCTTGGATCAATAAACACACAAATGACGTTGAGTGTATATCATATTGTATCGTTATGATAATGTAAACCAAAAATAAATAGAAAGTAATTGAATCCGTGACAGAAGCTTGGTTTTGCATTATGTAACGTCCTATCAACAGCTAAGGCCGTTTAAGGACGGCGTCACCTGTGCGAGATGCATGTGTTCAGCGTTTGTGCTTTGGTAGGCTGCCGTATATTCGTGTTGGTCTGGTCCCCTTGTGCGAAACTTCATAGTGCTACATCAATGACACATACTGTCTACGAAAGAAGGAATACCCAGCCATGTCGTATTAAACAAATAGGCGAACCAATCATCACACTCCCAAAAAGCTGAGCGTTTAGCAGGAAGTTTGGTTTGGTTTGGTTTAATTTGTTTCACGTCCTATTAACAGCTAAGGTCATTTAAGGACGGCATTCCGTGCGTGCGACATGCATGCGTGTGGTGAGTGCGTTTGTGTGTTTTGGGGGGCTGCGGTATGTTTGTGTGAAGTTTCCTTGTGGTAGGCCGGAACGTTTGCCGATTTATAGTGCTACCTCACTGAAGCATACTGACGAAGACACCCAGCAGGACACCCCACCCGGTCACATTATACTGACAACGGGTGAACCAGTCGTCCTACTCCTAATATGCTGAGCGCTAAGCAGGAGTAGCAACTACCATTTTTAAAGACTCTGGGTTCTGTCCCCTGGCCGAGACATACCAAAGCCTTCCTCACAGGGGCGAACGCTCAACTAAAGGCCAAAAGCGAGGCATTGTCAAGGGAGACATTAGGAAGAAGAAAGTTTGTAAGAAAGAAGAGAAAAGGATAGTAGCAGGAAGTAAGGTTTGGTGATAAAGAACACATTTTAATCAATTTACAAAGAATTTTGAAATTACAACGACATTAAGAAACAGGATCTATGTTACCAGATGATTATAATGTGAAATGACTCTATTCGTGATTAAGAGGATTGTTTTCCATCAACTCATTATTATCGATAATAATTACCGATGATACAAAACATTGCACTTCTTGCTTAAAGTCTTATATTCATAGAGTTATATCAGTTAAAACAATTATTTGTAATGGTCCTATGTGTTTTAGTCGTAATAACTAATTGATTACTAAAACCGCCTGGGAAACTGCATCGTAGGAGAACCACGGTTGATTGCACTACGCTACGCTACACTTTTTACCCGTGGGTCCACTCAGACAGAAAACCTTGCTTCGATAGTGATGCCATCTGATTAGCCCCGACACATTCTCCAGTCGATGTTTTAGTCGATGAGATTGAATATTGCATATATACAACAATGTTTGGTTTGGTTTATTTTGTTAAACGTCCTATTAACAGCTAAGGTCAAACACAATGGCTGCGAATATTCCCGTAAACGTTAGGCGCAAACAGCGAGTATATAAAAAGTGAAATATGACTAAAAGCTTTTTGATAGTTACTAATTGTGTTGCACTTGATTGCAGTTGTGCTTAATATTGATTAATGACCATTTAAAATGGTAGACAATCTTACCTCGACTGTAATGGTGAAATCCAGCTTGACCTGTCGTTTCACTAACAGCCAGAAAAGGACTTTTATTTAGGCGACAGACTTGGGTCACGAAATTGTAAAACAGTGACCAACAGTTTCCCTTGATCAGACACAGAGCTGAACACCCAGCCAGCGAGTCGATTGTGTGGACAGAAATTCCGTGAAGTGTCTCTATTCTGTCCTGTATACTCGTAATGAGTGTAAAATCCTCTATATTTATGACGGCACTAGCCATCACACTCACCATCACTGTATGAAATGAAGATTCATCCATGAAATTCAAATAAAAGCACAACTACTACTTTCTACATCATTTTCCAATTGATCAAATCAATCCAATTTTGATAAAATATTAATCATAATGAAAAAAAACCCACAAAAAACCCACAAAAACGTGCCTCTATAGCCAAAATCGTTATCTTTCTTCTTTTTATAGTATTATTTTGCTATAAAAGTCTTATTCATAAATATTTATGTAGCAATTAACAAGGATGTTGTATAACAGAAATGATATCTCGTTCTTCAGATCTTGTCCCCATACAGAAGGCCTACCTGTAGTGAGGTATATAGCTGTATATTCCGTTTTTCTCATCGCGTAGATCTATCCGTCAGTTACAGAAAAAAATAATAAAATATTGGTAACAACACCGTGACTTTTATTTCATTTAACGGAGTAACGATAAAATCGCCGATGCGGTCAGCCAGAACAGAAATTAATCCCCTTTGGGTGATTTTTTTATACCACTGAATGGTTCAGTAACGGCAGTATGTAAATTTCGAGATAGAAATGAAACTTATCTTTTCAATTATTCAACGTATATATTGTATTTCTAGTTAAGAGTTGTTTTGTGTTCACTATTGGCGACCAAATAACTGACATTTTACATTGAAATGCTGGAAAGAATATGTATTTTGCCTCTCGCTTCATCTGAAGGTAGGGCGTACGAACTGTAGCGTGGTCATTTGGTTTAGTGTAGTTTATTAAACATTCTATTATCAACAAGGGTAATGTAAGGACGTACCAGTCACTCGGTGTCAGGCAACTGTCCCACGTGGGTTTCGAACTCGCGACCCAGAGGAGGAGTGACACCTTAACACCGCGACCTCTTGTATGATTGTAAGAGCCGATCAATTGGGGATCTTATCTCTCTTGTTTCTTTCTAACGTTTCCCGCAATAACAATTGTGACCTCGCACTGTCCCGGTCTATTAACGCTGGGCTTATTGGGAGTGGGATTAGTTTGTCCATTGTCAGTTTGATGGGACTGTTGGGTTTCCTGTTTGATGGGACTGTGTTGGGTTTCCTGTTTGATAGGACTGTGTTGGGTTTCCTGTTTGATAGGACTGTGTTGGGTTTCCTGTTTGATAGGACTGTGTTGGGTTTCCTGTTTGATAGGACTGTGTTGGGTTTCCTGTTTGATAGGACTGTGTTGGGTTTCCTGTTTGATAGGACTGTGTTGGGTTTCCTGTTTGATGGGACTGTGTTGGGTTTCCTGTTTGATAGGACTGTGTTGGGTTTCCTGTTTGATAGGACTGTGTTGGGTTTCCTGTTTGATAGGACTGTGTTGGGTTTCCTGTTTGATAGGACTGTGTTGGGTTTCCTGTTTGATAGGACTGTGTTGGGTTTCCTGTTTGATAGGACTGTGTTGGGTTTCCTGTTTGATGGGACTGTGTTGGGTTTCCTGTTTGATAGGACTGTGTTGGGTTTCCTGTTTGATAGGACTGTGTAGGGTTTCCTGTTTGATAGGACTGTGTTGGGTTTCCTGTTTGATGGGACTGTGTAGGGTTTCCTGTTTGATAGGACTGTGTTGGGTTTCCTGTTTGATAGGACTGTGTTGGGTTTCCTGTTTGATAGGACTGTGTTGGGTTTCTTGTTTGATAGGACTGTGTTGGGTTTCCTGTTTGATAGGACTGTGTTGGGTTTCCTGTTTGATGGGACTGTGTTGGGTTTCCTGTTTGATGGGACTGTGTTGGGTTTCCTGTTTGATGGGACTGTGTTGGGTTTCCTGTTTGATAGGACTGTGTTGGGTTTCCTGTTTGATAGGACTGTGTTGGGTTTCCTGTTTGATAGGACTGTGTTGTGTTTCCTGTTTGATAGGACTGTGTTGGGTTTCCTGTTTGATGGGACTGTGTTGGGTTTCCTGTTTGATAGGACTGTGTTGGGTTTCCTGTTTGATGGGACTGTGTTGGGTTTCCTGTTTGATAGGACTGTGTTGGGTTTCCTGTTTGATAGGACTGTGTTGGGTTTCCTGTTTGATGGGACTGTGTTGGGTTTCCTGTTTGATAGAACAGTGTTGGGTTTCCTGTTTGATGGGACTGTGTTGGGCTTCCTGTTTGATGGGACTGTGTTAGGTTTCCTGTTTGATAGGACTGTGTTGGGTTTCCTGTTTGATAGGACTGTGTTGGGTTTCCTGTTTGATGGGACTGTGTTGGGTTTCCTGTTTGATAGGACTGTGTTGGGTTTCCTGTTTGATAGGACTGTGTTGGGTTTCCTGTTTGATAGGACTGTGTTGGGTTTCCTGTTTGATGGGACTGTGTTGGGTTTCCTGTTTGATAGGACTGTGTTGGGTTTCCTGTTTGGTAGGACTGTGTTGGGTTTCCTGTTTGATGGGACTGTGTTGGGTTTCCTGTTTGATAGGACTGTGTTGGGTTTCCTGTTTGATAGGACTGTGTTGGGTTTCCTGTTTGATAGGACTGTGTTGGGTTTCCTGTTTGATAGGACAGTGCTGGGTTTCCTGTTTGATAGGACTGTGTTGGGTTTCCTGTTTGATGGGACTGTGTTGGGTTTCCTGTTTGATAGGACTGTGTTGGGTTTCCTGTTTGATAGGACTGTGTTGGGTTTCCTGTTTGATAGGACTGTGTTGGGTTTCCTGTTTGATAGGACTGTGTTGGGTTTCCTGTTTGATAGGACTGTGTTGGGTTTCCTGTTTGATAGGACTGTGTTGGGTTTCCTGTTTGATAGGACTGTGTTGGGTTTCCTGTTTGATAGGACTGTGCTGGGTTTCCTGTTTGATAGGACTGTGTTGCGTTTCCTGTTTGATAGGACTGTGTTGGGTTTCCTGTTTGATAGGACTGTGTTGGGTTTCCTGTTTGATGGGACTGTGTTGGGTTTCCTGTTTGATGGGACTGTGCTGGGTTTCCTGTTTGATGGGACTGTGTTGGGTTTCCTGTTTGATAGGACTGTGTTGCGTTTCCTGTTTGATGGGACTGTGTTGGGTTTCCTGTTTGATGGGACTGTGCTGGGTTTCCTGTTTGATGGGACTGTGTTGGGTTTCCTGTTTGATGGGACTGTGCTGGGTTTCCTGTTTGATGGGACTGTGTTGGGTTTCCTGTTTGATAGGACTGTGTTGCGTTTCCTGTTTGATGGGACTGTGTTGGGTTTCCTGTTTGATAGGACTGTGTTGGGTTTCCTGTTTGATAGGACTGTGTTGGGTTTCCTGTTTGATAGGACTGTGTTGGGTTTCCTGTTTGATAGGACTGTGTTGGGTTTCCTGTTTGATAGGACTGTGTTGGGTTTCCTGTTTGATAGGACTGTGTTGGGTTTCCTGTTTGATAGGACTGTGTTGGGTTTCCTGTTTGATAGGACTGTGTTGGGTTTCCTGTTTGATGGGACTGTGTTGGGTTTCCTGTTTGATGGGACTGTGTTGGGTTTCCTGTTTGATGGGACTGTGTTGGGTTTCCTGTTTGATAGGACTGTGCTGGGTTTCCTGTTTGATAGGACTGTGTTGGGTTTCCTGTTTGATAGGACTGTGTTGGGTTTCCTGTTTGATGGGACTGTGTTGGGTTTCCTGTTTGATGGGACTGTGTTGGGTTTCCTGTTTGATAGGACTGTGTTGGGTTTCCTGTTTGATAGGACTGTGTTGGGTTTCCTGTTTGATAGGACTGTTGGGTTTCCTGTTTGATAGGACTGTGTAGGGTTTCCTGTTTGATGGGACTGTGTTGGGTTTCCTGTTTGATAGGGCTGTGTTGGGTTTCCTGTTTGATGGGACTGTGTTGGGTTTCCTGTTTGATAGGACTGTGCTGGGTTTCCTGTTTGATAGGACTGTGTTGGGTTTCCTGTTTGATAGGACTGTGTTGGGTTTCCTGTTTGATGGGACTGTGTTGGGTTTCCTGTTTGATGGGACTGTGTTGGGTTTCCTGTTTGATAGGACTGTGTTGGGTTTCCTGTTTGATGGGACTGTGTTGGGTTTCCTGTTTGATAGGACTGTGTTGGGTTTCCTGTTTGATGGGACTTTGTTGGGTTTCCTGTTTGATGGGACTGTGTTGGGTTTCCTGTTTGATAGGACTGTGTTGGGTTTCCTGTTTGATAGGACTGTGTTGGGTTTCCTGTTTGATAGGACTGTGTTGGGTTTCCTGTTTGATAGGACTGTGTTGGGTTTCCTGTTTGATAGGACTGTGTTGGGTTTCCTGTTTGATAGGACTGTGTTGGGTTTCCTGTTTGATGGGACTGTGTTGCGTTTCCTGTTTGATAGGACTGTGTTGGGTTTCCTGTTTGATAGGACTGTGTTGGGTTTCCTGTTTGATGGGACTGTGTTGGGTTTCCTGTTTGATAGGACTGTGTTGGGTTTCCTGTTTGATAGGACTGTGTTGGGTTTCCTGTTTGATAGGACTGTGTTGGGTTTCCTGTTTGATAGGACTGTGTTGGGTTTCCTGTTTGATAGGACTGTGTTGGGTTTCCTGTTTGATGGGACTGTGTTGCGTTTCCTGTTTGATAGGACTGTGTTGGGTTTCCTGTTTGATAGGACTGTGTTGGGTTTCCTGTTTGATGGGACTGTGTTGGGTTTCCTGTTTGATAGGACTGTGTTGGGTTTCCTGTTTGATAGGACTGTTGGGTTTCCTGTTTGATAGAACAGTGTTGGGTTTCCTGTTTGATAGGACTGTGTTGGGTTTCCTGTTTGATGGGACTGTGTTGGGTTTCCTGTTTGATAGGACTGTGTTGGGTTTCCTGTTTGATAGGACTGTGTTGGGTTTCCTGTTTGATAGGACTGTGTTGGGTTTCCTGTTTGATAGGACTGTTGGGTTTCCTGTTTGATAGAACAGTGTTGGGTTTCCTGTTTGATAGGACTGTGCTGGGTTTCCTGTTTGATAGGACTGTTGGGTTTCCTGTTTGATAGAACAGTGTTGGGTTTCCTGTTTGATGGGACTGTGTTGGGTTTTCTGTTTGATAGGACTGTGTTGGGTTTCCTGTTTGATAGGACTGTGTTGGGTTTCCTGTTTGATAGGACTGTGTTGGGTTTCCTGTTTGATAGGACTGTGTTGGGTTTCCTGTTTGATAGGACTGTGTTGGGTTTCCTGTTTGATAGGGACTGTGTTGGGTTTCCTGTTTGATAGGACTGTGTTGGGTTTCCTGTTTGATAGGACTGTGTTGGGTTTCCTGTTTGATAGGACTGTGTTGGGTTTCCTGTTTGATGGGACTGTGTTGGGTTTCCTGTTTGATGGGACTGTGTTGGGTTTCCTGTTTGATGGGACTGTGTTGGGTTTCCTGTTTGATAGGACTGTGCTGGGTTTCCTGTTTGATAGGACTGTGTTGGGTTTCCTGTTTGATAGGACTGTGTTGGGTTTCCTGTTTGATGGGACTGTGTTGGGTTTCCTGTTTGATGGGACTGTGTTGGGTTTCCTGTTTGATAGGACTGTGTTGGGTTTCCTGTTTGATAGGACTGTGTTGGGTTTCCTGTTTGATAGGACTGTTGGGTTTCCTGTTTGATAGGACTGTGTAGGGTTTCCTGTTTGATGGGACTGTGTTGGGTTTCCTGTTTGATAGGGCTGTGTTGGGTTTCCTGTTTGATGGGACTGTGTTGGGTTTCCTGTTTGATAGGACTGTGCTGGGTTTCCTGTTTGATAGGACTGTGTTGGGTTTCCTGTTTGATAGGACTGTGTTGGGTTTCCTGTTTGATAGGACTGTGTTGGGTTTCCTGTTTGATGGGACTGTGTTGGGTTTCCTGTTTGATAGGACTGTGTTGGGTTTCCTGTTTGATAGGACTGTGTTGGGTTTCCTGTTTGATAGGACTGTGTAGGGTTTCCTGTTTGATAGGACTGTGTTGGGTTTCCTGTTTGATAGGACTGTGTTGGGTTTCCTGTTTGATGGGACTGTGTTGGGTTTCCTGTTTGATAGGACTGTGCTGGGTTTCCTGTTTGATGGGACTGTGTTGGGTTTCCTGTTTGATGGGACTGTGTTGGGTTTCCTGTTTGATAGGACCGTGCTGGGTTTCCTGTTTGATGGGACTGTGTTGGGTTTCCTGTTTGATGGGACTGTGTTGGGTTTCCTGTTTGATAGGACCGTGCTGGGTTTCCTGTTTGATGGGACTGTGTTGGGTTTCCTGTTTGATGGGACTGTGTTGGGTTTCCTGTTTGATAGGACTGTGTTGGGTTTCCTGTTTGATGGGACTGTGTTGGGTTTCCTGTTTGATAGGACTGTGCTGGGTTTCCTGTTTGATAGGACTGTGTTGGGCTTTCCTGTTTGATAGGACTGTGTTGGGTTTCCTGTTTGATAGGACTGTGCTGGGTTTCCTGTTTGATGGGACTGTGTTAGGTTTCCTGTTTGATAGGACTGTGTTGGGTTTCCTGTTTGATAGGACTGTGCTGGGTTTCCTGTTTGATGGGACTGTGTTAGGTTTCCTGTTTGATAGGACTGTGTTGGGTTTCCTGTTTGATAGAACAGTGTTGGGTTTCCTGTTTGATGGGACTGTGTTGGGTTTCCTGTTTGATAGGACTGTGTTGGGTTTCCTGTTTGATAGGACTGTATTGGGTTTCCTGTTTGATAGGACTGTGTTGGGTTTCCTGTTTGATAGGACTGTGTTGGGTTTCCTGTTTGATAGGACTGTGTTGCGTTTCCTGTTTGATGGGACTGTGCTGGGTTTCCTGTTTGATGGGACTGTGTTGGGTTTCCTGTTTGATGGGACTGTGTTGGGTTTCCTGTTTGATGGGACTGTGTTGGGTTTCCTGTTTGATGGGACTGTGCTGGGTTTCCTGTTTGATGGGACTGTGTTGGGTTTCCTGTTTGATAGGACTGTTGGGTTTCCTGTTTGATGGGACTGTGTTGGGTTTCCTGTTTGATAGGACTGTGTTGGGTTTCCTGTTTGATAGGACTGTGTTGGGTTTCCTGTTTGATAGGACTGTGTTGGGTTTCCTGTTTGATAGGACTGTGTTGCGTTTCCTGTTTGATGGGACTGTGTTGGGTTTCCTGTTTGATAGGACTGTGTTGGGTTTCCTGTTTGATAGGACTGTGTTGGGTTTCCTGTTTGATAGGACTGTGTTGGGTTTCCTGTTTGATAGGACTGTGTTGGGTTTCCTGTTTGATAGGACTGTGCTGGGTTTCCTGTTTGATAGGACTGTGTTGGGTTTCCTGTTTGATGGGACTGTGTTGGGTTTCCTGTTTGATGGGACTGTGCTGGGTTTCCTGTTTGATGGGACTGTGCTGGGTTTCCTGTTTGATGGGACTGTGTTGGGTTTCCTGTTTGATAGGGCTGTGTTGGGTTTCCTGTTTGATGGGACTGTGTTGGGTTTCCTGTTTGATGGGACTGTGCTGGGTTTCCTGTTTGATAGGACTGTGTTGGGTTTCCTGTTTGATAGGACTGTGTTGGGTTTCCTGTTTGATGGGACTGTGTTGCGTTTCCTGTTTGATAGGACTGTGTTGGGTTTCCTGTTTGATGGGACTGTGTTGGGTTTCCTGTTTGATGGGACTGTGCTGGGTTTCCTGTTTGATAGGACTGTGTTGGGTTTCCTGTTTGGATGGGACTGTTGGGTTTCCTGTTTGATGGGACTATGTTGGGTTTCCTGTTTGATAGGACTGTGTTGGGCTTCCTGTTTGATGGGACTGTGTTGGGTTTCCTGTTTGATAGGACTGTGTTGGGTTTCCTGTTTGATGGGACTGTGCTGGGTTTCCTGTTTGGTAGGACTGTGTTGGGTTTCCTGTTTGATAGGACTGTGTTGGGTTTCCTGTTTGATGGGACTGTGTTGGGTTTCCTGTTTGATGGGACTGTGTTGGGTTTCCTGTTTGATAGGACTGTGTTGGGTTTCCTGTTTGATAGGACTGTGTTGGGTTTCCTGTTTGATAGGACTGTGTTGGGTTTCCTGTTCGATAGGACTGTGTTTGGTTTCCTGTTTGATGGGACTGTTGGGTTTCCGGTTTGATGGGACTGTGTTGGGTTTCCTGTTTGATGGGACTGTGTTGGGTTTCCTGTTCGATAGGACTGTGTTGGGTTTCCTGTTTGATGGGACTGTTGGGTTTCCTGTTTGATGGGACTGTGTTGGGTTTCCTGTTCGATAGGACTGTGTTGGGTTTCCTGTTTGATGGGACTGTTGGGTTTCCTGTTTGATGGGACTGTTGAGTTTCCTGTTTGAAGGGACTGTGTTGTGTTTCCTGTTTGATAGGACGGTGTTGGGTTTCCTGTTTGATAGGACAGTGTTGGGTTTCCAGTTTGATGGGACTGTGTTGGGTTTCCTGTTTGATGGGACAGTGTTGGGTTTCCTGTTTGATGGGACTGTGTTGGGTTTCCTGTTTGATAGGACTGTGTTGGGTTTCCTGCTTGATAGGACTGTGTTGGGTTTCCTGTTTGATAGGACTGTGTTGGGTTTCCTGTTTGATAGGACCATGCTTGGTTTCCTGTTTGATGGGACTATGTTGGGTTTCCTGTTTGATGGGACTGTGTTGGGTTTCCTGTTCGATAGGACTGTGTTGTGTTTCCTGTTTGATAGGACTGTGTTGGGTTTCCTGTTTGATACGACTGTGTTGGGATTCCTGTTTGATAGGACTGTGTTGGGTTTCCTGTTTGATAGGACTGTGTTGGGTTTCCTGTTTGATGGGACTGTTGGGTTTCCTGTTCGATAGGACTGTGTTGTGTTTCCTGTTTGATAGGACTGTGTTGGGTTTCCTGTTTGATGGGACTGTGTTGGGTTTCCTGTTTGATGGGACTGTGTTGGGTTTCCTGTTTGATAGGACTGTGTTGGGTTTCCTGTTTGATGGGACTGTGTTGGGTTTCCTGTTTGATAGGACTGTGTTGGGTTTCCTGTTTGATAGGACTGTGTTGGGTTTCCTGTTTGATAGGACTGTGTTGGGTTTCCTGTTTGATAGGACTGTGTTGGGTTTCCTGTTTGATGGGACTGTGTTGGGTTTCCTGTTTGATGGGACTGTGTAGGGTTTCCTGTTTGATGGGACTGTGTAGGGTTTCCTGTTTGATAGGACTGTGTTGGGTTTCCTGTTTGATAGGACTGTTGGGTTTCCTGTTTGATAGGACTGTGTTGGGTTTCCTGTTTGATGGGACTGTGTTGGGTTTCCTGTTTGATAGGACTGTTGGGTTTCCTGTTTGATGGGACTGTGTTGGGTTTCCTGTTTGATGGGACTGTGTTGGGTTTCCTGTTTGATAGGACTGTGTTGGGTTTCCTGTTTGATAGGACTGTGTTGGGTTTCCTGTTTGATAGGACTGTTGGGTTTCCTGTTTGATAGGACTGTATTGGGTTTCCTGTTTGATGGGACTGTGTTGGGTTTCCTGTTTGATAGGACTGTGTTGGGTTTCCTGTTTGATAGGACTGTGTTGGGTTTCCTGTTTGATAGGACTGTGTTGGGTTTCCTGTTTGATAGGACTGTGTTGGGTTTCCTGTTTGATGGGACTGTGTTGGGTTTCCTGTTTGATGGGACTGTGTAGGGTTTCCTGTTTGATGGGACTGTGTAGGGTTTCCTGTTTGATAGGACTGTGTTGGGTTTCCTGTTTGATAGGACTGTTGGGTTTCCTGTTTGATAGGACTGTGTTGGGTTTCCTGTTTGATGGGACTGTGTTGGGTTTCCTGTTTGATAGGACTGTTGGGTTTCCTGTTTGATGGGACTGTGTTGGGTTTCCTGTTTGATGGGACTGTGTTGGGTTTCCTGTTTGATAGGACTGTGTTGGGTTTCCTGCTTGATAGGACTGTGTTGGGTTTCCTGTTTGATAGGACTGTGTTGGGTTTCCTGTTTGATAGGACTGTGTTGGGTTTCCTGTTTGATAGGACTGTTGGGTTTCCAGTTTGATGGGACTGTGTTGGGTTTCCTGTTTGATGGGACTGTGTTGGGTTTCCTGTTTGATAGGACTGTGTTGGGTTTCCTGTTTGATAGGACTGTTGGGTTTCCTGTTTGATAGGACTGTGTTGGGTTTCCTGTTTGATGGGACTGTGTTGGGTTTCCTGTTTGATGGGACTGTGTTGGGTTTCCTGTTTGATAGGACTGTGTTGGGTTTCCTGTTTGATAGGACTGTGTTGGGTTTCCTGTTTGATAGGACTGTGTTGGGTTTCCTGTTTGATGGGACTGTGTTGGGTTTCCTGTTTGATAGGACTGTGTTGGGTTTCCTGTTTGATGGGACTGTGTTGGGTTTCCTGTTTGATAGGACTGTGTTGGGTTTCCTGTTTGATGGGACTGTGTTGGGTTTCCTGTTTGATGGGACTGTGTAGGGTTTCCTGTTTGATAGGACTGTGTTGGGTTTCCTGTTTGATAGGACTGTGTTGGGTTTCCTGTTTGATAGGACTGTGTTGGGTTTCTTGTTTGATAGGACTGTGTTGGGTTTCCTGTTTGATAGGACTGTGTTGGGTTTCCTGTTTGATAGGACTGTGTTGGGTTTCCTGTTTGATGGGACTGTGTAGGGTTTCCTGTTTGATAGGACTGTTGGGTTTCCTGTTTGATGGGACTATGTTGGGTTTCCTGTTTGATAGGACTGTGTTAGGTTTCCTGTTTGATAGGACTGTGTTGGGTTTCCTGTTTGATGGGACTGTGTTGGGTTTCCTGTTTGATGGGACTGTGCTGGGTTTCCTGTTTGATGGGACTGTGTTGGGTTTCCTGTTTGATGGGACTGTGTAGGGTTTCCTGTTTGATAGGACTGTTGGGTTTCCTGTTTGATGGGACTATGTTGGGTTTCCTGTTTGATAGGACTGTGTTAGGTTTCCTGTTTGATAGGACTGTGTTGGGTTTCCTGTTTGATGGGACTGTGTTGGGTTTCCTGTTTGATGGGACTGTGCTGGGTTTCCTGTTTGATGGGACTGTGTTGGGTTTCCTGTTTGATGGGACTGTGTTGGGTTTCATGTTTGATAGGACTGTGTTGGGTTTCCTGTTTGATAGGACTGTGTTGGGTTTCCTGTTTGATGGGACTGTGTTGGGTTTCCTGTTTGATGGGACTGTGTTTGGTTTCCTGTTTGATGGGACTGTGTTTGGTTTCCTGTTTGATGGGACTGTGTTGGGTTTCCTGTTTGATAGGACAGTGTTGGGTTTCCTGTTTGATAGGACTGTGTTGGGTTTCCTGTTTGATAGGACAGTGTTGGGTTTCCTGTTTGATAGGACTGTGTTGGGTTTCCTGTTCAATGATGTAGCGCTATACAGTCAGCATCACAAGAAGACACAGTCTCAAGAAACCCATACGCATGCGTCTCGCCCATGGGCGGAAATGTGCAGAAGTCACAATCTGGACATAATTCAGACTGGAAAACAGTAGGCTCCTTTTGAAGAAAGAAATGATAATGAAAATATGTATTTTGATAAAATACGGTAATCTCAGTCTGTACAGCCTGACTATACCAGATGTTCTTGTCCAATCTAATTAAAATCTAGATGGTCATTCTCACTAAGTTAGTTCATGTAACGTAGTGAGAATGACCATCTAGATTTTAGTAAGATTGTGTTATTATCTAACATACTTGTCAACAAACAGATTAACTCATTACCAATATATAGCAGCTGGCTTTAACTCTCCTACTGTACTGTCGGAATCATACTACTTGCCAATATTTTTTCTGCAGCGATATTTTGAATTTTCCTCAAAAGGGGCTGATGGCCTAAAGTGTATAATTTTTTCAGAGAACTGCAATTAAAATAAATTAATATACTTTTTCCCTCGTTGCTGTCATGCATTATTTCCGATCAACATGCATATACTTCATCAAGGAACCTGTGACAGCCAGTTTTATCTGGCCCCAACACCAGATTATTGGAAAAAGTTACTGCTGCCACTTAAGACAATATAGCAATCAGCTGTAATGTAAAAGTAGTTGCATATTTTTAGGGTAAGTCAACTTCATACACTCAAATTCGCTGCTCCTATATATATTTATTTATTGGGTAAAGGAACATGAAATGACTAGACTGATTTGGTTTTATTTGTTTAACGTCTATCAACAGACCGGGTCTCGAACCAAGTACCTAGGGACTTATGTGTTGATTACCAACACGAGACCAATAAACAGCTGATTTAATGTAAGAATGCATTTAATCTATTGTTCATCAGCTTATTTACAGGACCGTAAAGTTCTAGAAATTGATAATAAACATCCTGTCATCAGTACTTTGGCTCAAACATGTAACATCCTGCTCTCCTGACCGGATACCACATTGATCTACCACTTACTATATCATGCTAAAGGGAAAACCCCATAAGCTAAAGCTACAATGTAGGAACGTGATAATAAGCACGACTAACAATAAACTATTCAATGGTTTACTGTCATATATCAAATCAATAATATCCGACATGCATGTATGTACCACAAAAGGTGTAATAATCACGACGTTAATTTTAACTTTGTCTCTTTTCATGCGATGCTCCGGGTCAGTATATGATTATTTTGTTATTCCCGTGTTGCAGGTGCGCGCCCTTGTTCCATAAACAAATTAAAATCAAACTTTATTTTGCAACAATTAAGTAACATTTCAATTTAGATTGATCAATCAGACTTTTTCCCGGAATTCGTTTAAGAATTTAGATTTGTTTATGTAACACCGAGGTGTTCCGAGTGGATTTGATTTTTGCAACAATAATGACTGCCATGGGGGAGTCGGAGTCAAGATTTCCTTAGCTGTCAGGAGGACAAGAAACTGTTGTATAATGGAGTGGATTCTAACAACACAAAACGAATAATTTTCACTGCCCTGAAACTTCGGAGGGAATATCTTACATCGAAAGACTTTCAGCCGATTTTGAGGTTTTGAACTTGAACGAACTATTTGACACTTGGCTGATTTCTACATGGAAATGCGTAACAAGAAGGGGAGATGTACAAAACAACTACGCCTATCTCATAGAGACAGCTTATAGAGCCATTTAGAGAGACACCGTGATGACGGTATTGATATCACAAATGCAAAACTTTTTTGAAAGTCTTGTAAGGAAACCTAAAGGTCTGTTATTTGTCAAATATTATCCCCCTTCCCATCAGTGACGGAGACTTGGTAAAACTGTATGGTACTTGCTTAAGGCTCATACGGATGCCGAATTGTTGCAGTACAAGGTGAGTATATGGGGTGATATTATGAATGAACACAAATTAACGTAGGATTAAGAAACGAAAATATGTAAACGAATTGTCTTAGCAACGTATTAACCCTATAAAGATAGGGAAACTTTTGTAAAGTTACAAAAAATGTAAACTAGCTTTAACTAATATTGGCGTTACTTTAATGTTTTGTCTTGTTCTAGGAAAATCTGTTGGTCAAAGGGAAGCAACTCCAGCATTTCGTTAACACATTTTTTTTAAATTGGATTGTTTTCCTTTGTTGATGGGATGCTGCATTTGAGTCGTCGGGGAAGGGAGAATCTTGTCACGATGTCCCGCAATAACTTTGCTATGAGAAGTGATGATCAAGTAAATACATGTCTACATTACAAAAGATGAGCTCAGAAAAATTCATCAGAATGACTCGAACAAATCCTCAGAAAGAAGGAGGAATGTATGAAAGCTCGTTAAATTTGTTTTTTACCATAACAATTTTTTTCTGTAAGACATTGTTTTCAATAGATGTCACGTTTGTTAATTGTCTTCCTAGATCGATATATATGGTAAAAGAAGAAGAAAACAAATTGACGTGGGGGTTAAATGTTGACCCTATCATTGTGAATGCTGTATGTCTTTACAGAAAACCCTAACCCAACCCTAACCCTAACTTCCCCGGTCAAAATTCAAGATGCACATCAAGAGAGAAAAGGAAATTTACATACGATTCGAGAAAATCCCCCTAGTATCTGAGGTAAAGTGATATCAAAGAATATCTAAGAACCCCAATAAAACCAAAATAAAACAGCTTGTAGCATCAGTGATAGGACACATTTGGAAACTTACCTTGATTGTTATAGTACTGACTGGCCACGGATGGATTGGTATTGTACAGAAAGTACAGAAGTTGTCATAATTTGTCGCTCAATCTAACATGTTGTTTAAAGAAAAACAGCACGTCCAACAACATCAATAAATAACCGGAAAGAATTCGGTTAGTGAACTCTCGTGAATAATACATATTAAATAGGTTTTTTTTGTATGCACTCCTGTTCAGATCAGACTTCGTAGTTTTCTCTAGTGAGTCGTGTGTTACACATGGGTGACGACCAGTAAACAAGTACAAATATAGATGTAAACAAGTGTATATATATATATATACATTTGTGTTGCTAAGTTATAGATCGATTTATTAGCACAATGGTTCATATACACTATGTGTTGATGATCCGAAGATATATATTTGAATTTCATGTCGTAGTTGTACCGAGAGTTTGGTTTGGTTTGGATTATTTTGTTAAACGTCCTATTAAGGGTCATCTATATAGCAGAATAGTGTTGAATTTCAAATACGAATAAATACCTAAAGATTTGCACAAAAAAATGTGATGTAATATACCAAAATGTTTGTTTGGACATGTAGCTTCTTACAATCACCAATAATATGCTATAGATCCTACCAGCTTCTTCTATAGAGTAACTTTGTGGTAAGATGTAGCATGGAATAATTCTAAGTCACGCAAATTATCAAACCTGAAAAATAGCCATGCTGTTATGTTCACAAGTGTCTATAGCACAGGGTAGGAGCATTTGTTTGACCAGATTTTACTGTATGTACGTATAAACACTTATTTTGTTTTGACCTTGAAATGCAAATGGCGGCTTAGAATAATATTACATAAATATGGCTTAGAGGAGGCATTTCAGTTAATAACAATACTCCTATGTCGTACTTTTAAGACATCTTATCATAGTAACATGAACATTTTGAAGTCAATTTGTTAAACTGGTGAGTTTGGAGCCTTTTTCAGAAATAGGCTTATTTTACCCCAAACTCAACGGTTGAACATTTTTTCATAAAAGCAGTCTTCTTGCCACATCAAGAATACTTTATATTGTCTAATAAGAGCATTTTTGATGTTTTAAATACCTCCTAATATGCCATATTTGTGTGATATCATTCACGACCGCCATTTGCAATTCAAGGTCAAAATAAAAACAGCGTTTATACATATAATAACGTCAAAGCTGGTCAAACCAATGCTCCTATTTTGTGCTTTAGGCACTTGTGAGCAAAACGACATGGCAAGTTTGTGTAATATATGGGATACAAATGAGTTAATTATGTCCCCCTGAAACATGCATTTTTCTTACGTTTTGCTGAAATTTACAAACAGCTTAACAAATTACATGTCAATAACAATTCCCACGGTTTGCCATAATACATACTAAACGTTCATCATGTTACTTCTGTGACATTGCACCATAATAGGGATTTATAGGCCTGTACAATATCAATGTTTTGACTGGATTTGCTGTTTAGATGCCCCTTAACAGCTAAGGTCATTTAAGGACGGCTTCCCGTGCGTGCGACATGAATGCGTGTGGCGAGTGCGTATGCGTGTTTTGGGAGGCTGGGGTAGTTGTACCGAGAGAAATATATATATATGCCATCAGATATTTACATCCGTATTACGTCTGATTCAATGCCTCACTTTTGGCCTTTAGTTGAGCGTTCGCCCCTGTGAGGAAGGCTTTGGGTTCTGTCCCCTAGCCGAGACATACCAGAGTCTTTAAAAATGGTAGTTGCTACTCCTGCTTAGCGCTCAGCATATTTGGAGTGGGACGACTGGTTGGCCCGTTGTCAGTATAATGTGACCGGGTGGGGTGTGCTGCTGGGTGTCTTCGGCAGTATGCTTCAGTGAGGTAGCACTAATAATCGGCAAAAGTTCCGACCTATCACAAGGAGACTTAACACGAACATACCGCAGCCTCCCAAAACACACATACGCACTCACCACACGCATGCATGTCGCACGCACGGGAAGCCGTCCTTAAATGACCTTAGCTGTTAATAGGACGTTAAACAAAATAATCCAAACCAAACCAAGTCTGATTTAAGTATATTTATTGGTCCGCTGGGACATGCTAATGGTCTGTAATGATTATTGTATTTTTTAAAACAGGACAGTAACAATAGTCGATCGACACAATTACTGCTCCTTTGGTATATTAGGGTAAAAGTTCTATCATATCACGTATCGATCGACACAATAAGGCTCCTTTGGTGGTATAGTAAAGGTAAACGTCCCATCATACCACAATAACGACTCTTTTGGTGTTATTGTTAGGGTAAACGTCCTATATCATATCACAATAACGACTCCCTTGGTGAGGAGAGGAAAAAAACCTAGAAATATTGAGAGAGAGAGAGAGAGAGAGAGAGAGACACACACAAAAATATTTTTCCTGTAAGCGCTTAATGTTTTTTTCTTTTCAAATGCTATAAATAGTCCATGTTTTTCATATTTGCTGATGATTTTCCCTTTTTCGTGTCATCAAAGAGTCTCATTTTTATTATTCATCTTTCATCATACATTCAAAATATTTCAAATATTTTATTTACACATGAATCATGATCCCGGTAATCAGATCTATTATATGGAGCGTTAAGGTTCCGTGTTGGTCATATCAACTATTATCACTTCCACTGATTGCAATACAACAGTTCAGACACCACAATTGTTATTTGCTTTTTTGCATCTATAAGTGTTTGATAAAATAATTAATATTTTTTTTTTTTCTATTTTCGTACATATTTTTTAATTGATATTTTTGGAATACTTAAGATGGGTTAACAAATTTCCTTTTTAAAGTGGAAAATGTTGTATTCTGAAAACCAAATCATGCATAAAATCATGTTGACTTCATTGTACATCTTTCGACTAATTTTGTAACCAAGTGCTTCTTTAGATCAACATAGACAAAGTTTTTCAAAAATATTTACATTCTATAAAATAACGATTGTAATTTGTGTATCGATAGTTTACAAACGTCAACAATCCAAGTAAAGACAATCATTGGGGTAGCATACAAACATAAAACAGCCAATCAGGAAGATCAAGCACGAACCATATATAACCGACAGCTTTGGCTTGTGTTTGTTATCAAATAATAGATTAGAGGGAGGAACCCGAAGTCGTGTACTTTCAACTAGCATACGTCTCGCCCGATTGCTCAAGTGAACAACAGGGACATCTGTTGGAATTGACGCAGTAACCTATCAACAGCCATGTCCTTTAAGGCCGACCTCTTTTGATGCATTTCTGTTGTCAATGAATGCGTGTTGGAGAGACTGGAGACTGAGTGTAAAGACATGTCGTCGTCAAAAATATATTTGCATTGAAGCAATCATTTTTAAAAAAAGTTAAAAAAAAATTACAGGACCTAATATTGACCCACAGGGAAATAAAAAAGAACAGAGGACCTAAAATTGTAACCTCGGGAACTAAATAAAAGATCTTACTAGTTACAACTACTCTGCTTCCTTTAAATAAACTCAAAGGTATTACACTCCCCTCAACTGACCATGCTAATATCGATTTCCCGTGCAGAACAAACATAGTGATGGCGAGTAATTGATTGGTTGTAGAGTCACCAATCCAGACTAAGAAAATTGTAGAAATATTCAATATTGTTTTTGTTCTTGTTTTAGTAAGAAGTGATCCTAAATGTTGCACGAGGACAAGTTTCATTCGTCTTTTAGATCAACATGGATGCGGAAACAACGGGCCTTATTCTTGGGCCGTCAATGCCCTCTGAATAGAAGACAATGGAACAACCATCCCGACTAAGCAGGGGGTGTTCAATAATGAATCGATAAAAAAATGTTGATAGGACAATTAACAATGCAAAAACAAAACAAGAGGTCCATTTGCCATAACGGTCATCTGACTCTTAAGACCCTTATAGTATACACTATCTTGAGCGAGTATAGTGGTACTGTTGGCCATGGCAGCCATCATGGATTTTGGATCAACCCAAATAAAAACAGCACTTGATCAGAACTATCTCGGGATCATTCTCGTAAGCTTGAATCCCACTTGTTGAACGTTAGAAGTTTGGAACAGGAAAATCATGATTGTATTAACAAAGCTAAAAAACCCCACTTTATTGGCTCTTCTTCCTTAACATTCTCACCAATTTCAAGGTCAATGGCGCTAGTGGAACAGGATTTGTTTTAAATGTATTTTTCATGCGATGTTTATTGTATTGCGATGTTTATAAGTTCAGTTTGGCGACTGTGGTAGGTGTATTTGTATTTGTCTCCTTTCGCGATACTGATGTCGATAAGAGTAAGGTTCAGCATTTCATGACCGTGTAGGGTGTCATGCAGAGTATTTAGGTGAAGGAAGACTGTCAATTTTCTACTGCCGCTTCAATAGAGCGTACTGCCAAATGCCGGAATCCGGTTACATGTGAACCAGACGCCTCCCAAAATAACGCAGAAGACGAAACTGTCCATTTGATAGGCTGACGACAGGACGTCGGCCCTAAATATATCACAAGAACATTGTGTGTGATCGATACTTGTTACAGTCCCATCTGTTTTCGTGTCTTCATTTGAAACCACCTTATAATAGAATAATTAGTTCAGACCATTAGGACTATCCCATCGGATCAATCAATATATTTTAATCATGAGAGGTGAATATATATATGTTTACTGGTTATCGGCGATCTGTAAAAATATTTTTGTAATCACTCACTAGAGAATGCTACGCAGTCTATTTTGAACAGGATTATACATAAAAAAACAGTTTACATGTATTATTCACGATCGTTCACTAACACGATTCTTTTTGATATTGACTAATGTTGATGGGATTCCCTTTTTTACACAAAATGTTCACTTGAGAAACGAAATATGACAATTTCGTCGTTACAAAAATTTTCATTTTTTTTCTGTTCAAATTACTGTCCATCCGTGGTTTAGTTTTGTTTATTTTGTTATCGTCCTATTAACAGCTTAGGTCATTCGTGCGTGCGACATGCATGCGTGTGGCGAGTGCGTACGTGTGTTTTGGAAGGCTGCGGTATGTTGGTGTTAAGTGTCCTTGTGATAGGCCAGAACTTTTGCCGATTTATAGTGCTACCTCACTGAAGTATACTGCCGAAGATACCCTTCCGTGGCCAGTCAGTCCTTACGCAATCCAGAGAAATTCACAGATATGTCCAATATCTGATGTTACGTACTGTACTATTGTTTTCTTTGTGGTGCTAACGTCCTCGCAAAAGTCAAGTTCGTGTGGGAACGGGTGCCTTTTTTAGACCGGCATCCGTCCGTCCTTAAACAGTTATATTTCTTACAAGTATCTTCATGGATCTCTCTGAAATTTAACTCGACGGTTCCCTGTTGTCCCTTGTTTTGCATATTCACTTTTGAAATTGACCTGAAAACAAGATGAATGTCAGGCGGCCATTTTAAATGTTTATCATCACTTTATCTTAGAAAATTGTTCTTGAATTTTTTTTCTTTCAAATTTCACTTGTAGGTTCTTTTCCGTTCTTTTAAAAGTATATTTCATTTAAGGACTAACCTGAAATAAAGAAAAAAATCAAACTTAAAAAAAATTCACATGAACATTATCTGGTCCCTAGTTTTTAGCCCACCATCATCAGATGGTGGGCTCTTCAAATCGCCCTGCGTCCGTGGTCCGTCCGTCCGTCCATCCCTCCGTCCGTAAACAATTCTTGTTATCGCTATTTCTCAGAAAGTACTCAAGGCATCTTTCTCAAATTTCATAAGTAGGTTCCCCTTGGTGCCTAGTTATGCATATTGCGTTTTGAGACCAATCTGAAAATAACATAGCCGACAGGCAGCCATCTTGGATTTTGACAATTGAAGTTTGTTATCACTATTTCTGAGAAAGTACTGAATGGATCTTTCTGAAATTTCATATGTAGGTTTTCCGTGGTGCTTAGTTATGCATATTGCGTTTTGAGACCAATCGGAAAACAACATGGCCGACAGGCAGCCATCTTGGATTTTGACAATTGAAGTTTGTTATCACTATTTCTGAAAAAGTATTTAAGGGATCTTTCTCAAATTTCATATGTAAGTTTCCCTTGGTGCCTGGTTATTCATATTGCGTTTTGAGACCAATCGGATAACAACATGGCCGATAGGCAGCCATTTTGGATTTTGACAATTGAAGTTTGTTATCGCTATTTCTGGGAAATTACTGAAGGGATCTTTCTGAAATTTCATATGTAGGTTCCCCTTGGTGCCTTGTTATGCATATAGCGTTTTGAGACCAATAGGAAAACAACATGGCCGACAGGCAGCCATTTTGGATTTTGACAATTGAAGTTTGTTATCGCTATTTTTTACTGAAGGGATCTTTCTCAAATTCCATAAGTAGGTTCCCCTTGGTCCCTTGTATTGCATTTTTGGACCAGTCTGTCCTGAAAACAACCTGGCAAACAAACAGCCATTATCGTTAAATCTCAAATTTCTTATATAGCTAGGATTCCCTTGTTTGAAAAGTACTGGAGGGATGTCTCAATTTGCACAGATTAGTAAAATGAAGGGAAAAGTAGAGAGAAGATCAATCCGACATAGAACCTATAAAGATCATTCAATGGTGGGCGCCAAGATCCCTCTGGGATCTCTTGTTCATATTCCATTTGAAGACTGATTACAAAATAAAAATCTCATACATAGCTTACTTCAAACTTTATCAATGTATGGTGTTGATAATATGAGTTGAAGTTCATACAAATATCTCCGATATGGATCATCCGATGGTGGGCGCCAAGATCCATCTGGGATTTCTTGTTTCGTTTTTCATCCCTTAAGGGTATACATGTATGTGTAGGAATAAATCTATGGAATAGCACAGCATGCATATTTTTAACCCGCTACTGCACTGGTTGATTCACACTCAAAGTATCAAAATTGCTCATTATCAAGTGTATATACAGTATTTCAGAGTAATAAAACATTTAAATTGCAATTTATAGATATTTTTGAGTTTGGCAGGAAAGATATTCTCCGAAAGGCCATATTTACGTCAGTTTTGATGATTTAACTTAGAAACGTTGCACACACCGTCATAAGAGCTGGTTCTTTAAAATGAATAATTTTGAACGAATTTTGCCTTTTTCTGTTTTTAGCACACCCTCATCAGAAAATGATGGACTATTCAAATCCCCTTGCGTCCGTGGTCCGTCCGTCCGTTATCAATTCTTGATATCTCTATTTCTCAGAAAGAACTAAAGGGATCTTTCTAAAATTTCATATGTGGGCTCCCCTTGATCCTAAGTTATGCATATTGCATTTTGGGACCAGTCATAAAACAACATGGCCGACAGGCAGCCATCTTGGATTTTGACAATTGAAGTTTGTTATCGCTATATTTCAGAAGGTTCTGCAGGGATCTTTCTTAAATTTCATATATAGGTTCCCCTTGGTCCCTAGTTATACATATTTCATTTTGAGACCAGTCGAAACACAACATGGCCGACTGGCAGCCATATTTGATTTTGATAATTGAAATTTGTTATCGCTATATTTCAGAAGGTTCTGCAGGGATCTTTCTTAAATTTCATATATAGGTTCCCCTTGGTCCCTAGTTTTACATATATTTCATTTTGAGACCAGTCAAAACACAACATGGCCGACTGGCAGCCATATTTGATTTTGATAATTGAAGTTTGTTATCTCTATATTTCAGAAAGTACTGAGGGGATCTTTATGATATTTCATATGTAGGTTCCCCGTGGTCCTTAGTTATGCATATCGCATTTTGGAACCAATCAGAAAACAACATGGACGAACATGGACGACAGGAAGCCATCTTGTGTTTTGAATTTGTTCTCAGACATTACTGAAGGAATATTTCTTAAATTCCATATGTTGATCCTAAGTTGTGTATATTGCATTTTTAGTATAGTAAAGATAAACGTCCTATCATATCACAATAACGACTCCTGTGGTGTTATAGTAAAGATAAACGTCCTATCATATCACAATAACAACTCCTTTGGTGGTATAGTAACGGACGACTTCCTATTATAAAGTTTGTTCTTCTCCACATTTACTCTCCAGGGCTGAGTTGTAGTAAGCATTTTAAGTTACGATTTGTATCGTAACCTTAAGTTACGTTAAATCTCCGTCCTACTAAAGTTCGTATCTAAAGTTACGCATAAAATGCCGTCGTAACTTACGACAGCTTAGGGCCACTCTTAAGTTACGAATTTTCTTAATTAATGCATCTTAACTAACACAAAAATAGAAAAATATTCACGTTCACGTGTATATTTTTAACACAGTAAGAACGAGAGAGAAAACTAAAGACGCGAGCGGCACAATGACCGACCCTGAACTAATACAGCGGTATTGAGTATCATTGACGGGTCATTTTTTCTTTTTTGTCAATGATTGCATGTCTGTCCATTTCCTATAATATATTTCTATAACAACTGCAGTAATCTTTGTTGTTATAGAAATACAAGTTACATGTATAAAATCGCAACATATCTCAGCATATAACTTGACACCCTCTCCATTTAAGATGATTTAAAAAGAAATATTACTACATGTATTTTCCTTTTAAACGTGTCTGCCTTCAGCATTGCTAGGTGTTTACTCACTATTTTCTATGTATTGAAAAAATCATTAAGAATTCAAACCTTTGCCTTTCAGGAAATTAATTTTGATATTCAACGTGTAGTTTTTTCATCTTAAAAATACGAAAATGAATTTTTGATATGAAGTATTACTTATTTTCAATATTTGTTTTTATTAGAAAAGAAGATACAGATCCATCCATCAGTTTTATAAACTATCAAAAGAATTTCAATAACTGAACAAGAGGCCCAGAGGGCCTGTATCGCTCACCTGGTTTCATGAGATATGAAACAAGAATGATGCTTCAGTATATTTGTCGCTGGTATTGCTATGTCAATATATATCATAAGCATTTTATATGGGTACATGTACATTGGTTTTATTTTAATGCTAAAAATGCCAAAAAGTGCATTAATCCATGAAATGAAATTGACTTTTGGCGCGACCCCATAGGGATGCTACCACACAAATGTGAGTGATATCCATATTACTTAGTTTCAGAGAAGATCTTGTTAAGACTAATTGACCCCTTTTGACCCTGCCCTCTGCCCCCTGGGGGTCAGCTCCTTCCTTTATACAATTTTGAATCCCTACCCCTATAGGATGCTACCAGTCAAACCAATGCTAAGTTTCAGAGAATAATTTGTTTAAATCAATTTAGCCAAATAGACCCCACTTGGCCCCACCCCTCAGCCCCCTGGCGGCCTGGGTCAACCCCAACATTTGTACAATTTTGAATCCCCACCCAATAACCATGCTACCATACAAATGTGAGTAATATCCATTGCTTAGTTTCAGAGAAGAAGTTGTTTAAACAAATTGACCAATTTTGGCCCCGCCTCTCAGGCCCCTTGGGGGTCAGCCCCACCATTTGTACAATTTTGAATCCCCACCCCATAGGGATGCTACCAGGCAAATATGAGTGATATCCATTGCTTGGTTTCAGAGAAGAAGTCGTTTATATCAATATAGCCAAATTGACCACATTTGGCCTCGCCCCTCAGGCCCCTGGGGGGCCAGCCCAATCATTTGTACAATTTTGAATCCCCACCCCGTAGTGATGATACCAGGAAAATATGAGCGATATCCATTGCTTGGTTTCAGAAAAAAAGTCGTTTATATCAATATAGACCAATTTACCCGTTTTGGCCCTGCCCCTCAGGCCCCTGGGGGAACAGCCCCATCATTTGTACAATTTTAAATCCTCACTCCATAGTGATGCTACCAGGCAAATATGAGCAATATCCATTGCTCAGTTTCAAAGAAGAAGTTGTTTATATCAATATAGCCTAATTGACCACTTTTGGCCCCGCCCCTCAGGCCCCTGGGGGGCCAGCCCCATCATTTGTACAATTTTGAATCCTCACCCCATAGTGATGCTACCAGGCAAATATGAGCGATATCCATTGCTCGGTTTCAGAAAAGAAGTCGTTTATATCAATATAGACCAATTTACCCGTTTTGGCCCCGCCCATCAGGCCCCTGGGGGGCCAGCCCCATCATTTGTACAATTTTGAATCCCTACCCCATAGTGATGCTACCAGGCAAATATGAGCGATATCCATTGACTCGGTTTCAGAGAAGAAGTCGTTTATATCAATATAGCTAATTTGACCATATTTGGCCCCGCCCCTCAGGCCCCTGGGGGAACAGCCCCATCATTTGTACAATTTTGAATCCCCACCCCGTAGTGATGATACCAGGAAAATATGAGCGATATCCATTGCTTGGTTTCAGAGAAGTCGTTTATATCAATATAGCCAAATTGACCCCATTTGGCCCCGCCCCTCAGGCCCCTGGGGGGGCCAGCCCCATCATTTGTACAATTTTGAATCCTCACCCCATAGTGATGCTACCAGGCAAATATGAGCAATATCCATTGCTCAGTTTCAGAGAAGAAGTCGTTTATATCAATATAGCCAATTGACCCCTTTTTGCCCCGCCCCTCAGGCCCCTGGGGGGCCAGCCCCATCATTTGTACAATTTTGAATCCTCACCCCATAGTGATGCTACCAGGCAAATATGAGCGATATCCATTGGTCGGTTTCAGAAAAGAAGTCGTTTATATCAATATAGACCAATTTACCCGTTTTGGCCCCGCCCATCAGGCCCCTGGGGGGCCAGCCCCATCATTTGTACAATTTTGAATCCCCACCCCGTAGTGATGATACCAGGAAAATATGAGCGATATCCATTGCTTGGTTTCAGAGAAGTCGTTTATATCAATATAGCCAAATTGACCCCATTTAGCCCCGCCCCTCAGGCCCCTGGGGGGCCAGCCCCATCATTTGTACAATTTTGAATCCTCACCCCATAGTGATGCTACCAGGCAAATATGAGCAATATCCATTGCTCAGTTTCAGAGAAGAAGTCGTTTATATCAATAAAGCCAAATTGACCCCTTTTTGCCCCGCCCCTCAGGCCCCTGGGGGGCCAGCCCCATCATTTGTACAATTTTGAATCCTCACCCCATAGTGATGCTACCAGGCAAATATGAGCGATATCCATTGGTCGGTTTCAGAAAAGAAGTCGTTTATATCAATATAGACCAATTTACCCGTTTTGGCCCCGCCCATCAGGCCCCTGGGGGGCCAGCCCCATCATTTGTACAATTTTGAATCCCCACCCCATAGTGATGCTACCAGGCAAATATGAGCGATATCCATTGGTCCCTTTCAGAGAAGTCGTTTATATCAATATAGCTCAATCGACCACATTTTGCCCCGCCCCTCAGGCCCCTGGGGGGCCAGCCCCATCATTTGTACAATATTGAATCCCCACCCCATAGTGATGCTACCAGGCAAATATGAGCGATATCCATTGCTCGGTTTCAGAGAAGTCGTTTATATCAATATAGCTAATTTGACCATATTTGGCCCCGCCCCTCAGGCCCCTGGGGGAACAGCCCCATCATTTGTACAATTTTAAATCCCCACCCCGTAGTGATGATACCAGGAAAATATGAGCAATATTCATTGCTTGGTTTCAGAAAAAAAGTCGTTTATATCAATATAGACCAATTTACCCGTTTTGGCCCTGCCCCTCAGGCCCCTGGGGGAACAGTCCCATCATTTGTACAATTTTAAATCCTCACTCCATAGTGATGCTACCAGGCAAATATGAGCAATATCCATTGCTCAGTTTCAAAGAAGAAGTTGTTTATATCAATATAGCCCAATTGACCACTTTTGGCCCCGCCCCTCAGGCCCCTGGGGGGCCAGCCCCATCATTTGTACAATTTTGAATCCTCACCCCATAGTGATGCTACCAGGCAAATATGAGCGATATCCATTGCTCGGTTTCAGAAAAGAAGTCGTTTATATCAATATAGCTCAATTGACCACATTTGGCCCCGCCCCTCAGGCCCCTGGGGGGCCAGCCCCATCATTTGTACAATTTTGAATCCCCACCCCATAGTGATGCTACCAGGCAAATATGAGCGATATTCATTGCTCGGTTTCAGAGAAGAAGTCGTTTATATCAATATAGCTAATTTGACCATATTTGGCCCCGCCCCTCAGGCCCCTGGGGGGCCAGCCCAATCATTTGTACAATTTTGAATCCCCACCCCGTAGTGATGATACCAGGAAAATATGAGCGATATCCATTGCTTGGTTTCAGAGAAGAAGTCGTTTATATCAATATAGCCAAATTGACCACATTTAGCCCCGCCCCTCAGGCCCCTGGGGGGCCAGCCCCATCATTTGTATAATTTTGAATCCTCACCCCATAGTGATGCTACCAGGCAAATATGAGCAATATCCATTGCTCAGTTTCAGAGAAGTCGTTTATATCAATATAGCCCAATTGACCCCTTTTGGCCCCGCCCATCAGGCCCCTTGGGGGGCCAGCCCCATCATTTGTACAATTTTAAATCCTCACTCCATAGTGATGCTACCAGGCAAATATGAGCAATATCCATTGTTCCCTTTCAGAGAAGAAGTCGTTTATATCAATATAGCTCAATTGACCACACTTGGCCCCGCCCCTCAGGCCCCTGGGGGGCCAGCCCCATCATTTGTACAATTTTGAATCCCCACCCCATATTGATGCCACCAGGCAAATATGAGCGATATCCATTTCTCGGTTTCAGAGAAGAAGTCGTTTATATAAATATAGCTAATTTGACCATATTTGGCCCCGCCCATCAGGCCCCTGGGGGAACAGCCCCATCATTTGTACAATTTTAAATCCCCACCCCATAGTGATGATACCAGGAAAATATGAGCAATATCCATTGCTTGGTTTCAGAGAAGAAGTCGTTTATATCAATATAGCCAAATTGACCACATTTGGCCCCGCCCCTCAGGCCCCTGGGGGGCCAGCCCCATCATTTGTACAATTTTGAATCCTCACCCCATAGTGATGCTACCAGGCAAATATGAGCAATATCCATTGCTCAGTTTCAGAGAGGAAGTCGTTTATATCAATAAAGTCCAATTGACCCCTTTTGGCCCCGCCCCTCAGGCCCCTGGGGGGGGGGGGGGGGGGGGGGGGGGGGGGGGGCAGCCCCATCATTTGTACAATTTTGAATCCTCACCCCATATTGATGCTACCAGGCAAATATGAGCAATATCCATTGCTCAGTTTCAGAGAGGAAGTCGTTTATATCAATAAAGCCCAATTGACCCCTTTTGGCCCCGCCCCTCAGGCCCCTGGGGGGGGGGGGGGCAGCCCCATCATTTGTAGAATTTTGAATCCTCACCCCATAGTGATGCTACCAGGCAAATATGAGCAATATCCATTGCTCAGTTTCAGAGAGGAAGTCGTTTATATCAATAAAGCCCAATTGACCCCTTTTGGCCCCGCCCCTCAGGCCCCGGGGGGGGGGGGGGGGGGGGGGGGGGGCAGCCCCATCATTTGTACAATTTTGAATCCTCACCCCATAGTGATGCTACCAGGCAAATATGAGCGATATCCATTGCTCGGTTTCAGAAAAGAAGTTGTTTATATCAATATAGACCAATTTACCCGTTTTGGCCCTGCCCCTCAGGCCCCTGGGGGAACAGTCCCATCATTTGTATAATTTTAAATCCTCACTCCATAGTGATGCTACCAGGCAAATATGGGCAATATCCATTGTTCCCTTTCAGAGAAGAAGTCGTTTACATCAATATAGCTCAATTGACCACACTTGGCCCCGCCCCTCAGGCCCCTGGGGGGCCAGCCCCATCATTTGTACAATTTTGAATCCCCACCCCATAGGGATGCTTCTGACCAAATTTGATTAAATTCTGATCAGCGGTTATGAAGAAGAAGTCAATTGTTGACGGACGGACGGACGGACGGACGGACGGACGGACGGACGACAGACGACGGACGACGGACGCCACGGTATGGCATAAGCTCACCTTGGTCCTTCGGACCAGGTGAGCTAAAAAAGGGAAATATAAGTACTGTACTGTTTCCTATAATTGATAGCTGGAGGAAAAATATCATTGTCACTGTACTGTCTAATTTCATATTGAAATTGTACATAAAAAGAAGTATGAACAGAGAGTCATGTTCTAGTGTAACTGTCCATAGTCCTACCATACGATGAAAATTAGTGTAGGTTTACTGGACAGTCCAAAGTGCTTGCTTTCGTTTCGACTAACAGATGAGTGGAATTCGGCCCTCAAAATATTATTTTGGGTGGTTACGGCCACTGTAAGGGCGACGAGCTCTGGCTCTGACCACTTAGATGTTTACTGCTTCACGTCCATGGCTCGACTGTCGGTAGTAGACGTCAATGACGTTGCCAAAAATCGACATAGGCTAAAGTGAAACTCCCCGTTGCGCTTGCATGGCGTCGTTACTAAGAAGAATCTTACTCCTAGCACACGAGAGTTCCGAAATCGCAACTTAAGTTTACGACGAAAACTTACGAACGCTTTAGTAAAACAGGCAAGTCGTAACTTAATTTTGTACTTAGGAAAAATTGTAAGTTGGGATTTTTTTGCTTAACTGAATATGCTTAGAAAAACTCAGTACAGTATTCTATCACTGTTGGCCTGTTGTCGTTATATTGTGATAATATGACAGGGTGTAGAGTCCTGCTGATAAGTCAGGTGACTCTTTTTTTTTTTTAAAGAATTCAAAAGAAAAAAACATTTTGATTACAATAAATTTATTGAATTTGGGTGTAAACAATGTACCTTTTTAAATTTACTTGAAAAGTTGAAATGTAAAATATGTAAATTATTTGTGAAATGCGAGGCCCTCGTCAAAGCAGGAATGCATCACAGTTCTATTTCACAAATGTAATATGCACCTCTACTGCAAGGCAGATCTTCCCATCGTTTCCAGCTTGGTAATATCCCGACGCAGTCAAAACCTTCTGCTGTCGATGGATCTGGTTTGCCTGGTAACCAATGGTATGGAAGTGGAACAAGACTGTTGTCCGAGAACATTAGTGTTCCCTCTACACTCGTGTCTGTGATATCCATCCATATATGTATAGACGAACCTGTTGGACAAACGTGGAAATGTATTATACAATCACTTGATTACATTCATATGATTTCTGTGACCGATGTATTTACCCGAATATGCTAGCTGAATGTTTAAATGATACAACATTAAATTTTAGTGCTTAGATTTGTGCTATGATAAAATTGTGTACATTTACATTTGTTAGACCATGAGACGATGGGCTATTCAAATCGCCCTACGTCCGTGGTCGGTTCGTCTTTAAATAATTCTTGTTCTAGCTGTTTCCTTAAAAGTACTGGATTGATATTTCTCACTCTACAGATAGGTTTTTCCTGGTCACGAGTTTTGTACATACGTTTTTGAAACAGATTCAGAAAATAAAATGGTCCATAAGTAGTAAAAACAAAAGTACTATGCACACTTACGTTAATGTTTTTTCTGCTAAAGGCACGCGTGTTTGCGTAATGTGCATACAAAATACGGAATGCCGATCAGTTGGAGAATGCATGATTGAATGACAAATAACCGATTTACATGGATATTTATGTATAAGTTTGAAACGTGACACTTTGAATATGAGTGAAGACATCGCTTATTGTTTGTGTTTAAAATTGATCCGTTTTTGTTTTACTGTTCCGTAAAATTTACTCACCAACCGCTGATTGCAATGGCGGCGGAGATCATCAAAGACGACTACCGGTACGGTTTACCGGATTGATTAAATGCCATGGCTTCTAAATATACCATTTATCTATCAATTATTAATTAATCCTATGATCGAGAGAGACAACGCACGCTATCGTTATCCCTATTGTCATTCAGGGCATTTTTGGGAGGGGTGTGAACTGTTGCCGCGGGGGTCACGACAAAAACCTGTCCAGTGGTGAGTACAGGTAAACTTTTTGTTCGAAGAATGAGATGTCAATAACCTATAATATCATAGCTAACGGGACATGAAAAAAGTTCGATACATCGAAAACCTCATTTCGAAATTCGAATTACACATAGGTTCGTAAGTAGCGTTGTATAGTGAGGAAGCTCGGGACCAAGTAAACAGTTCGATACCGTGAAAAATTCGAATCATCGAGACTGTATCTGTATTTATAAATCAGAACTATTAAGGTCCACGATTGTTTATTATTACGCAGTTTGCTGCAGGGTAAAACCTACATTTTGTAAATTAAATACAAACCTTGTGTATGAGCATACTCTGCAAGGGCAGTCCAGCGTGGAAGTGTTCTCGGTCGAGGAAGGTGGGCTCCTTCAATCTCACAGGAAATCTTTGCATTGTCATAAAATGCCAATGTGCCAACAAACTTTATGACAGATTCCGTCCCAAACAGATGTGTATACCCCATTGAGGTATATGGTGTCAAGTCTGTAAAAAGAAGAGTTGAACCTTTGATTTAGTTCACTTTTATAACATAACATTATACAACCAGTGTCTGCATCTGATTAGATTTCATTCAAGGTTAGATATAACATTTTGTACTTCACCATTTTTATACACGCCATGAAATCGAGGAGGGGTTTGGGGGTTGGTGGGTAAGCATATAATATTACCGATGACCGTTTCGTTCTAGCCCGATGCAATGTAGCTACTGTAGCACTAGATTATCTTTGGAACTGCTGATGCGATCCTCACAAAACTGTATTTCGGGGTGTAAAGTGGTAGTGGCCCCATTCATGTCAGTTATGTTACTGATAAGGGGGTGGGTCGATATGATTTTTTAGAAAAAGAACTACATCTTATCAAAAAAGGATTTTAAATGACTTGATTTCCCGGCCAACACATCTCTAGAGGTCAGACGATTTATAATTTATTAACATGACCGAATTTGACCTGTATGTAGGGCGAACAGTTGTACCTGCTGCCCAAATGACATGCTCGAAAGGGGATTTGTGTTCTTATCATTTCTCTTCTTTCTTAACAGCATAACTTGCACATGATCTCTCATACATGTAGACCGCCCTTAAATGACTCTAGCCGTTGATAGGACGATAAACAATACGAAACCAAACCAAACCAAACTAAACCTGTCCGAATTTGAACAGAATCCTACCAGTCAAACAAAGTAAGGGATATTGAGTATTTTCCCTTGAAGGCCCCATTCAACATTGAAACAAAATTTATTTCCCTTTATCCAACAATGTTTCAGACCAAATATGAACAAAATCCTTTCGTTCCTACATAAGAAGGATTTGAAAAAAAATCTTTATTTCCCCTTTTGGCCCGCCGCAGTCGCACACTTTTTGAAAGTTTGAATCCCAAAATCTAAAGTTTAAATTCCAATCATTCCTTCTAAGAAGTCATTGATTGTAAGAATATGTTAATTTTCAGTCGACGGACGCCACGGAATATAGGAGCTAATGATTAGCCTTACCCTTGCAGACTATGGTTGGCATGGACCAAAGAATCGTTCCAAGATCACAGGTCATCACTTGGTTCCCACTTATTTGGACGGCGTATGGCGTACAGTTGAAGATTATAGAGGGGGTTCCATTTATATAGGAGAAAGTCTGATAGGTATGTGCAATGTCTGGAATACCACCTGTACAAAATTCTGAAAATTACAGAAAATATAGATTAAGATTGATTTTCCAATATAAGATTGATTTTCCAATATAAGATTGATTTTCCAATATAAGATTGATTTTCCTGTATCAAGAAGACAAAATCAGGCCTTAACATTATGACATTCTTAACAAAGTTGTAGCAAATGTTATGGTCAGTTTTCATTTTTTATCGATAGCACCGTTCAAGAGAATGCAACTCATATTTTTTGCAAAACTATTTCTAGCTAAGGAGCATTGATATTGTAATTTATTTACAAACCAAATATGGCACCTGTTCATAATACAAATGCATATTTCATAATCTTTAATTAGCATTTGTATAGACCTCTGTAAAATACCGTATAATCTCAAAACGTTTGTATTGTTTAACGCCTTATGTGAGCTGGGAAGTGCTATGCGTTTTTGGTAGGCTGCAGTATGTTTATATCGATGTGATCGGACCTGTCATATAATATTGGCAAGTGGCGAGCCAGTCGTCCCACTCTGAAAATTCCAAGCGTTAAGAAGTGTTTTTATTCGTCTACAAAACTTGACTGGGGCACTATGATATGACGTTCTCCGTCCGTCTGTCTAGTGTACAATGTGTTTGTCCGTAAATGCCCTATACTTTCTAGCTGATCTGATTTAAATTTGGTTGGTGTAATAATCCAGTGCAGTTGTGTCTCTGAACGTTAAACGGCTATTGGTTTAAGCATGTTTTGTCCGGAGGTCTTCAATTTATTATTCAGATTATACCTGGTAGCGAATCGAGTGAGTGAACTTACCTCGACTGTAATGATGAAATCCCGATTGTATTGTCGTTTCATTTAAAGCAAGGAAAGGACTTTTGTTTAGGCGGCATATTTTGGTCACGAAGTCGTAAAACAGTGACCAACAGTTCCATTTGGCAAGACAGAGAGCGGCACAACCAGTCAGTGAGTTGTTTGTGTGGACAGAAATTCCGTGAAGTGTCTCTATTCTGTCATGTAGTCTCGTCACGTGTGTGAAATTATCGATATTAATTGTGGAACTAGCTAACACGGCCACCATCACTGTAAAAAAGGAAATCCACGTATATAATTATTTTTCTATTGAAAATTATCACCGATGGTATTCATTTGATTGACCTATCGACATATCGATGTGCTATCGTTTGATAACAACATATTATATTCGACAATGTCGACAAGATTTTTCCTGTCGAATATATAACAATGATTTGTCTACCTTTTCTCTCAATAATGTTTCCATCCCAATATGGACGACAACATGACGTTCTTCAAGAAGAAGGAGTTTAAAGCGTTAAGCTCACCTAGCCTGAAGGGTCAAAATCCTTTCCTTTATTCAAGACAAAAAGCGAGGACTCGTCAATATATTATTTGGCTCTGGTCCAAGGTAGCTATAGTCGACATTATTTTAAGATTTATTTCCCAAAAGATGTTTCTCAACAAATTTGGTCAAAATCCATATTTTATCTAAGGTTCAATAATTTTGTTTTAATCAAAAACAAATCCACAGTTGTCCTCTCATAAGAGGCTATCACTTGCCGTACTTCGTTCATACCAATCTATAGATATATTCCTCATTTACATATTTACGCACTTACACTGATTAACACGCTGCAAATGCATGATTCAATTATAAAAGTATATGTGATAATCATGCCCCTGCAAGACCAGGGTTACATATTTCTTTTTTAAAATCTTGTCCCCCTTTTCCATAGAATGCTTCCGACCAAATTTGCTAAAAGTATATTTTCTACACCATGACAATTAGCGATTTAAAAGAAAACAATTCTGACGCGACGCAGTGGCATACGCTCACCATTAAGCAGGAGTGACAACTACCATTTTAGAGATTAGAAAACATGATATAAGGCTTTCCTCAAATGGGCAACATACAACTGAAGGCAAAGAGGGGGACATTTGTTAATAGTTATAAATAAAATATTAAGAAGTCAAGTCATTGTTAAACGATAAAAAAACCCCAACGAAAATAAAACAAAACAAAAACAAAAACTTACCGATAAGGAGAAAAATCACGACGTATTCTTTTGTAGACATGATCAATCCTAAAGTTCCTCCCTAGAAGTCATAAGCTTACGATGTTTTATTTCACCTGCTTACAAATTACCTGGACACACTAACCTTTCTAAACATAATACCACTCACAAAGGTTTTCACATTTACATTGGTAAATATGTGAAATATTGGATACCCCCATTGGACCGGAGAAATAGAGTCGAGGTGGCCGTGACTTGTCATTTCATAGAAATATTTACGTTTATGACCTCTCTAGTGCATTAACAGTAACTTGCATAAATAAAACAAATCAACAGTAATAAACCGGAGGCCCAAGAGGCCTACATCTCTAGCTTGACTAGTTTATTGATCATTAAAAAATCAATTATAACACATATTAGTATCCTTTTTTGGATCTGCCTCAGTACTCTTTACAGAAGTGAACACTGGACGATGAGACATGTCCGACAAAGAGTAAATACAATCGATTGAAAATATCAAGAACAGGCTGTTTTTTTTTTAAATTTGTATACAAGCGAAAATATTGCATACTTTACGTTTCTTCACCGTCCACAAGTAATGGATACATGGTTATTTTATTGGATTCCAGAGAAGTTCTACAGTGCTTTGTATATTTTATGTTTAACGTTCGTGATCTTATTATTTGTATTTTTTGATTTGTTGGTGTTAAGATATACATATATTGTTGAAGGTTTTTAAACAAACAATGCTCAATGTTGAGCGTACAGTTACCTCGGTCAGGTAAATGATTTTGAATTTACACCAATGATCAAAAGAAATTTGGGACGGTCTGTCATTAGCTGTAACCTCAGAAAGTTTATCTTCGGCGATCCATCTGTCCTTCCATTCCGAGCCACTGCCCTGCAGGTAGGGCGTAAGAATTGTACCTGCTGCCCCCATTGCATGATCGTAAGAGGCAGCTAAATTAGGGATCTTATCTTTTCTCTTCTTTCTGAACAACTTTCTTCTTCCTAATGTCTTCCTTGACAATGCCTCAATTTTGGCCTTTAGTTGAGCGTTCGCCCTTGTGAAGAAGGCTTTGGGTTCTGTCCCCTAGCCAAGACATACCAGAGTCTTTAAAAATGGTAGTTGCTACTCCTGCTTAGCGCTCAGCATATTTGGAGTGGGACGACTGGTTCGCCTGTTGTCAGTATAATGTGACCGGGTGGGTTGTGCTGCCGGGTGTCTTCGGCAGTATGCTTCAGTGAGGTAGCACTATAAATCGGCAAAAGTTCCGGCCTATCACAAGGAGACTTAACACGAACATACCGCAGCCTTCCTAAACACACATACGCACTCACCACACGCATGCATGTCGCACGCACGGGAGGCCGTCCTTAAATGACCTTAGCTGTTAATAGGACGTTAAACAAAATAAACCAAACCAAACCAAGTTCCGAGCCAAACATAAATCTTGTATTGTAAGATACTAGCCATGTATTCTATATAATCGACTACAGACGTCTTCCGAAAATATCCCAAATTGTAAAATGTGGCATCACATACGATATGTTGTATTTCAACCAAAATATACACGAATACGATATGTTTCTTCGAAATCCAGAGAATCGACAGAATAATGTGGAATTTCGTGTACGATAGGCGACAATTCACGAACACGTGTGCAAAGAACATTGGTTTACATAGCAAAGGCAAATGTCTTCATATTTATCATTAAGAATTTAGAATAAAATGACTGGCTTCAGTAACGATGCTGTTGGAAAGTTAACATATCATCAAAATAGAGAGTTTGAGTTTAATACAATGTATAATGAAATTCATCAGAGTCCTGGCGATGGCCTGTAATGTAATGTTGGAACTGGAAGAGCGCTTTTCTGATATACCAGGGATGAAAATGTTTATTATCAGCATGGTTTTAATGCAACATAAAATATATGGTATGTATTTCTTTTATAATTTCCTTTGTTAAACAAATAGTAACCTTTCAGGTAATAATTTTTAGAGAGTAAAAAGTGAAATAACATAGATAAAGTGAGATTGAGAGAGGGAGAGAGATAGTGCGAGGGGAAAAAGAGGGGGGGGGGGGTATAGTGGAGATAGCAAGGCAGAGAGAGGGAGAGAGAGGGGAAAAGAGAGGAGAGGAAAAAACCCTAGAAATATTGAGATTTAGAGAGGGAGCTAAATAGTGGGGGTGGCAAGAGAGCGAGCGAGAGACTCAGAAAAAGGAGGCTATAGATGGGAGGGTGACAAAAAAGTATTTTTCCTGTAAGCGCTTAATTTGTTTTCTTTCCAAATGCTATAAATATTCCATGTTTTCCATATTTGCTGATGATTTTCCCTTTTCCGTGTCATCATTTGTATTATTCATTTTTCATCATACATTCAAAATATTTCAAATATTTGATTTACACATGATCCCGGTCATCAGATCTATTATATGGAGCGTTAAGGTACCGTGTTGGTCATATCAACTATTATCACTTCCACTGATTGCAACAGACCAGACACCACAATTGTTATTTGTATTATTATATCTATAAGTTCTTGATAAAATGATTAATATTTTTTTTTATTTTCGTACATATTTTTTAATTGATATTTCAATACTAAACATGGGTTAACAAATCTCCTTTTTTGATCGCTCAGGTGGAAAATGTTGTATACTGAAAACCCGATCATGCATAAAATCACGTTGACTTTATTGTACATCTTTCGACTAATTTTGTAACCAAGTATTATATATTGAAGATTTTTCAGATCAACATAGACAAACTTTTTCAAAATATTTACATTCTATAAAATAACGATTGTAATTTGTGTATCGATTGTTTACTTTGTGCACACACGTCAACAATCCAAGTAAATCATTGGGGTAGCATACAAACATAAAGCAGCCAATCAGGAAGATGAAGCACGAACCATATATAACCGACAGCTTGGGCTTGTGTTTGTTATCAAATGATAGATAGAGGGAGGAACCCGAAGTCGTGTGCTGTCAACTAGCCCGATTGATCAAGGGAACAACAGGGACATGTTTCCACTCGCGTTGCCCCGGCAGTAACCTATCAACAGCCATGTCCTTTAAGGTCGACCTCTTTTGTGCGAGAGATGCATTTCTGTAGTCAATGAATGCGTGTTGGAGAGACTGGAGACTGAGTATAAAGACATGTCGTCAGAAAATATATTTGCATTGTAGCAATCATTTATTAAAAAAAGTAAAAAAAAAAAAAAAACAGGACCTAATATTGACCCACAGGGAAATAAAAAAGAACAGAGGACCTAAAATTGTAACCTCGGGAACTAAATAAAAGATCTTAGTAGTTACAACTACTCTGTTTGCTTTTAATAAACTCAGACAAAGATAATAAGCTCCCCTCCATTGACCTTGCTCATATCAATTTCCCGTGCAGAACAACAAATAGTGATGGCGAGTAATTGATTGGTTGTAGAGTAACCAATCCAGATTAAGAACATTATAGAAACATTCAATATTGTTTTTGTTCTTGTTTTAGAGATTTAGCCAGAATTGTATGAGGACGGTTATGAAGGAGACCTCTACAGAGGAAAACAAAGAACAGAAAGACAGAGTAAGAAGAGATCCTAAATGTTGCACGAGGACTAAGTTTAATTCGTCTTCTAGATCAACATGGATGCGGAGACAGCGGGCCTTATTCCTGGGCCGTCAATGTCCTCTGAATAGAAGACAATGGAACAACCATCCCGACTAAGCAGAGGGTGTTCAATAATGAATCGATAAAAACATGTTGATAGTACAATAAACGATGCAAAAACAAAACCAAGAGGCCCATTTGCCATAACGGTCATCTGACTCTTAAGACGCTTATAGTATACATTCTCTTGAGCGAGTATAGTGGTACTGTTGGTCATGGCAGCCATTTTGGATTTTGGATCAACCCAAATAAAAACAACACTTGATCAGAACTATCTCGGGATCATTCTGGTAAGCTGGAATCCCACTTGTTGAACTTGAGAAGAAGTTAGAAATAGGTGTCAGGGAAACCATGATTGTATTTACAATAAACAATAACACTTTATTGGCTCTCCTTCCTTAACATTCTCACCAATTTTAAGTTCAATGGCGCTAGTGGAACTGGAGTAGTTTAAAATGTATTTTTCCTTACGATGTTTATAAGTTCACGAGTAAAACCATCGACCGAGGCGTCTCAAAAACATGATCCAAGTCAGCGGTTCTCTGCAATATTGGTTAACGACGATATGGAAGGGAATCCCGTAGTTCCCCTGTATGCGAGATGCATGCATATAGTGTAATTGCGTTGATGGCGACTGTGGTAGGTGTATTTGTATTTGTCTCCTTTCGCGATACTGATGTCCACAAGAGCAAGATCCAGCATGTTGTGATCGTGTAGGGTGTCCTGCAGCAGGGTATTTAGGTGAAGCAAGAATGTGTCAATTTTCTACTGCCACTTTACTACAGCGTACTGCCAAATGCCGGAAACCGGTAACATGTAAACCAGACACCTCCCAAAATAAAGCAGAAGACGAAACTATCCATTTGATAGGCCGATGACAGGACGTCAGCCCTAAATATATCACAAAAGAAGCACATTAATTGTGTTCGATCGATACCTTTTACAGTCCCATCTGTTTCCATGTCTTCATTTGAAACCACTTTATAAATGAATAATTATTTCAGACCATTAGGGCTATCCCATCGGATCAATCAATATAATTTAATCATGAGAGGTTACTTACATCTATATTTGTTTTTGTTTACTGGTTATCAGCTATCTGTAAAAATATTTTTGTAATCACTCACTAGAGAATGCTACGCAGTCGGTTTTGAACAGGACTATACATAAACAACAGTAATTATGTATTATTCACGATAGTTCACTAAAACGGTTCTTTTGCAGTATCGATTAATGTTGATAGAATTCCTTTTTTCTTTACACAAAAACGTTTTTTTCTGTTCAATCCATCCGTTGCATGTCAGTCATTAGAAAATCAAGATAATTTTACAAATATGTATATCTGAATGAATATCTGATTCTACCTGCTGGGTTATTTTGGTTTTTGTGGGGTTAGCGTCCTTGCAAATTCCAAGGCCGTATGGGAACAGGTTTCATTTTCGACCGGCGTCCGTCCGTCCAAAAACAGTTCTATTTTTTACAAATATCTTCATGACTCTCTCTCAAATGTCAACCGAAGGTTCCCTGTTGTCCCTTGTTATGCACGGTTCATTTTGAAGTTGATCTGAAAACAAGATGGCTGACAAGCAGCCATTTTGAATGCTGACAGTTTAAGTTTGTTATCTTAATTTCTCAGTAAATTTTTCCAGTATCTTTCTCAAATTTCATTTGTAGGTTACTCTACGTCCCTCTGAGGTTACTCTCCGTCCCTCTAAGTGTATGTTCAATTTTAGGACTAACCGAAAAACAAGAAACAAAAAAGTCAGTTTTGAATGTTGACACTTGAACTTCATTTTCTAAGAGAGTTCTTTGGAATCTTTTTCAAATTTCACTAGAACATGCTCTGGTCCCTAGTTATTCATATTACGAACATCCCGCAGCCTCCCAAAACACACATACGCACTCACCACGCGCATACATATCGCAAACACGGGAGGCCGTCCTTAAATGACCTAAGCTGTTAATAGGACGTTAAACAAATAAAACTAAAATAAACTATTCATATTTAAATTTAAGACAGATTAAACAAGAGGCCCAATGGGCCTGTATCGCTCACCTGGCTCTACAGCAACTTTGACGTTGATTGAGGTCATTTCCACAGATACTATGCTGATTATCATAGTAAGCTAGGTTTATTCATATTAATAAATTTTCTTGTCCTTCATTCCAGCATTTTATTGGCCTAATATCTGGTCTAGGAGGCTCTTGGCTATCGCAAAATGATTGTTTACAGATTTAAGCCGATTTCACCCCTGTGGGTCATTCATTTGAACAAATTTTGAAGCTCTTCAGGCCCAATATCAAGTCCCTGGGCCTCTTGGTTATTAAGAAGAAGTCATCTGAAGATTATAACCTATTTGACCAATGTGACCTTGAATGAAGGTCAAGGTCATTTATTTGAACAAACTTTGTAGCCCTTCACCCCAGCATGCTACATGCCCAATATCAAGTCCCTGGGCCTCTTGGTTATTGAGAAGAAGTCGTTTGAAGATTATAGCCTATTTGACCAATGTGACCTTGAATGAAGGTCAAGGTCATTTATTCGAACAAATGTTGTAGCCCTTCACCCCAGCATGCTACAGGCCCAATATCAAGTCCCTGGGCCTCTTGGTTATTGAGAAGAAGTCGTTTGAAGATTATAGCATATTTGACAAATGTGACCTTGAATGAAGGTCAAGGTCATTTATTTGAACAAACTTTGTAGCCATTCACCCCAGCATGCTACAGGCCCAATATCAAGTCCCTGTGCCTCTTGGTTATTGAGAAGAAGTCGTTTGAAGAGTATAGCCTATTTGACCCATTCGACCTTTAATGAAGGTCAAGGTCATCTATTTGAACAAACTTTGTAGCTCTTCACCCCAGCATGCTACAGGCCCAATATCAAGTCCCTGGGCCTCGTGGTTATTGAGAAGAAGTCGTTTGAAGATTATAGCCTATTTGACAAATGTGACCTTGAATGAAGGTCAAGGTCATTTATTTGAACAAACTTTGTAGCCCATCACCCCAGCATGCTACAGGTCCAATATCAAGTCCCTGGGCCTCTTGGTTATTGAGAAGAAGTTGTTTGAATATTATAGCCTATTTGACCAATGTGACCTTGAATGAAGGTCAAGGTCATTTATTTGAACAAACTTTGTAGCCCTTCATCCCAGCATGCTACAGGCCCAATATCAAGTATCTGGGCCTCTTGCTTATTTAGAAGAAGTCGTTTGAAGATTATAGCCTATTTGACCCATGTGACCTTGAATGAAGTTCAAGGTCATTTATTTAAACAAACTTAGTAGCCTTTCACCCCAGCATGCTACAGGCCCAATATCAAGTCCCTGGGCCTCTTGGCTATTGAGAAGAAGTCGTTTGAAGATTATATCCTATTTGACCAATGTGACCTTGAATGAAGGTCAAGGTCATTTATTTTAACAAACTTGGTAGACCTTCACCCCAGCATGCTACAGGCCCAATATCAAGTCCCTTGGCCTCTTGGTTATTGAGAAGAAGTCGTTTGAAGATTATAGCCTATTTGACCAATGTGACCTTGAATGAAGGTCAAGGTCAATTATTTGAACAAACTTGGTAGCCCTTCACCCCAGTATGCTACAGGCCCAATATGAAGTTCCTGGGCCTCTTGGTTATTGAGAAGAAGTTGTAAATGAAAAAGTTGACGACGGCCGGGCGGCCGGACGGACGGACGACGGACGCCGCACCATGGCATAAGCTCAATTGCCCTTCGGGCAGGTGAGCTAAAAATCAGAATATCATACAGTGACTACTTCAAACTTTATCAATTTGAAAGTGTGCTGGCAATATGAGTTAAACGTCCTACAAATATCTGCATCTGGGCTTTCTAGAAAATGAATATTCTAAAAAAGATTTTTTTCCTTATTGACCTTATGATCATCCTTATAACCATAACCATCAGTGTGGGATGATTTAAACTGCATTTTGACTGTAGATTGAAAAAAAACCCCAAAACAATGGAAGGCATAGGGGTCAGTATAAGATTTAAGGGACATCTAAATAGAAAATTTGGTGGTTTTCAATGACATTTTACAATCCTATAAATCACATCTATGGTTCAATTAACAGAAGTAACTAGAACAATTGTTTCTCTGTATCATAGCTGCCTTGTTTGTATGTTATTTGTCAATTTTTTTTTAATTTCGACAAAATAAGTGGAATATGCTCGTTTCAAGGGGGCATCAAATGACGACCCCCGTTATACCCATGTATCTATAGCACACACGGAGTAGTGACAGTGGTATATAGTTTGTGGGGGAAAGTGTTATTTCTTATGATTGTATATTGTTATAAAACCACATAGGGGTATCTTCTATTAAAAGGAAAATGTTAGGTTATTTACGGTAACTCACCAACGAAATTAGATTGTGTGCATAATACTACTCTATATAGTACGGTATATACGGGATTCTAGATAATACAGCATGGGCTGTTTACTTCTATCTGATTGGTCAGTGCTCATAATGTTAGCCAATCGTACCCCCAGCTTACTATGGGACGGCGAGCACATGGACGAACATGGCGAGGTCCAGACGGACAAATTTGTGGGCCATGAAAACTGTAAACCTTCTATTTATCATTGATGATAATTATTGAAGCTGTCAGTCAATATTTTTGTGTGTTGTTACGAAACTTTACTTGGTGTATTACAACGGTGTAAATCCCGTGTTCTGAAATAGCAAGAACTGTAGGTCGGAGTAATGGAACGGCATTTAAAAGCCATTAGGAGTAATTTTATCAATAGGGAATTGTTGATAGGTATAGACGAGGTATGTAAGAAGCTATATTTGTTATTTAAATGGTTTAAAAAGGGTTTACCGCATATAATGCGTTTTTTGCCGAACTGTACTCCAGGTGTAAAGTGTAGTGGACATTCAGTATATTTGGTTTGCAAAGTAGTGAGAAATGGTATTTTTGTTATATAGTTCAATGACATGATCATTAAGTGGTAGTGGGCTCAGGCTGATGTGGTAGCCTCAACGCCTGGATATGGGTGGATACTTTCCCGTCCGGTGACCAGCGGTGTTCCGGAGAGCCACACATATGAATTCCTCTTCGCCAGCTCGTATCGCACACGACTCGCTGGACAGCTTCCGGACAAACGTCGAGGCATACAAACGCTATAGACAGGCGTTGTGGAGAGCACCTTCGGGTCGTATCAACCTGCTAGAACTTTGTTGGTGTACGGTGATGTAAAGTTTATGCCGAACTGAACTGTACCAATGGTAGTTTCTACTCCTTAGCGCGCAGCATATCATCAGGAGTGAGACGAGACTGGTTCACCCGTTGTCAGTATAATGTGACCGGGTGGGGTGTCCTGCTGGGTGTCTTCGACAGTATGCGTCAGTGAGGTAGCACTATAAATCGGCAAAAGTTCCGGACTATCGCATGGAGACCTTACACGAACATACCGCAGACTCCCAAAAACACACACACGCAATCACACACCACATGCATGCATGTCGCATGCACGTCGCATGCACGGCAGGTCGTCCTTAAATGATCTTAGCTGTTGATAGGACACCAAACAATTGAAACCAAACCAACACCTATATTACAGAGTTATTTAACCAGACATACGCCCGCTACCTGTAGTACATAGGTATGCAGGAGAATGCAACATATTTTGCAATAATAATCAATAAATAAGATTCAATACACATTGAAAGTGTAGGCCTATCTTTGTGAACAACACAAAATGTGGCACCGTATAGAAACGTTTATCATGTTCTCAAAATGTTCTGAACATCAATAAAACATTAAACCGATGGGGTTTGATGGCCACCGAGATATTTAAACTTTCGGAAAGGTCCATTGTGGATTTCCTTGCTGATGGATTTCCACGCATTTGGCTTCTGGCATCACAAACGGGTCCTATGAGAGCTGTATCGTAATTCATATATTCATGATTCAGAATAATCATCAGGTGTACTGTTTGTTTTTGACTCGAAATTATCGTATTGAATTGCATGCCGTCATTTCAACAGCTATGGTTGAGCTACACGCGTGTGATGCGTGGAGTATTTTGGGAGCTTGATGTTCGCGTTTAATCTCCTTGTAATATGTTTTGTTTTGTATTATTTCCCGTCCTATCAACAGCTAAGGTCATTTGAAGTGTGCCTTGATTTGCAATGATTTTCGGTATCTTTACTGAATTTGTTCGCTTTAGTATTCAAACTTATCGAAAATTTCATTTAAAACCGTCTTTGCTTTCCCAAGAAACTATCAAAACTGGTTTTATGTACCTGTATGTTAATAGCCAATCAACACTTGATAGAGCTGCGACGTCACAGGTGTGATGGCCGCCGTGAGCTTCCATTATAAATAACCCGATCGCAAACCTTCTTGTTATTATTGTGATAGTGAATGTTTCTATCTGGATAGTAGTGTCGCCACATAAATGACCGGGAAAACAACCCGTGTAAATACAAACGTCATTGTATAGTTCTACAATAAATTGACATTCAGTAAACTGACGTTATTCCTAATCGCATATAATCATTATAAGTGCAATGCATAATCACTTCCACTATCTGATTTTAAACTCCATTTTACCGATTTTAAGGCGTCTGTATTCAATTTTTAATTTCGCAGTGACAAAACAAATAGAATCAGTATGTAGACAATAATCTCCACTCCACCAAAGGAGATATCGCTGAATTGTCTCCTTGCAATAGAGACAATCGCCGAGACGAGGTGGTCATGGCCGTCATAGGATGGGCCATACCTATATTCTTATTTGTTGAAGTGAGAGGACATGACTTAATGCATCGCGTGCAATGAACCCATTTACCGTTAAACATTTTTATATTTCATTTATTTACAACCATTGAGCTGGAAATTTGTGAGGATGTTAAGGAAGGGCTCAACTAAGTGTTGTTATTTTTCAGCCTCGCAAAGACTTTGACATGGCGGCTATTTTGTAACATGAATGCACAATCATGGTTCTACTGAACATTACGTATTTAAAACTTTTTCTCAAGTTCAGTAGTGTGACAGTAGTCGAAGCTGGCCGCCATGGCAGCAATCTTGAAAAATCACATTTTAAACTGCAGCTGCTCCTCTGGTGCTATGAGCTGAAAATTGGAAATACTTTAGACATGGCAGTCACGGCGGCCAGTTCGTAAGATGATTGCGCAATCATGTTTTTCCTGAACAGCACCTGAAACACGAAATATAACCGAGTAGGGTGTCCCGCTGTCTCCAGACACTCAAAAAGGAAACGGGCCGTATTAAAAGTATGAAAGCCGAACATGAATCGAACCCGTGTTTATTGTAATCAAATCTAAACACATGTCACATTCAATGAAATAATAAATGACACATCAATTGCAGTTGACAGTTTTTTTTCATTTTTAACCTCTACATAGACAAAACATAAAATTTACCACCGACATATAATAAGTACTATTGTTCCTAAATCATGAATTAGATGTCGCAAAAATCACATATATTCTATACATAGTATAAAACATTTACCTTCACAAACTGGTTGTAGTGTGGATATGTCAATCAAAGGAAATAGCAAATGGTCGCCTTGCTACAGAGACAATTGACGAGACGAGGTTGTTTTGCCCGTCTTAGGATTGGCCATACCTTTATAACGCATCCCTACTTATTGAAGCGTGAGTACCAACCCCAGTGCATCGTGTGCAATGAACCATATACCGTTATATTGGATTACACTGATCTACAACATGCAAGAGAGAGTTTTTACAACAGAATGGTAAGTCTGAAGATTCTGTTTGAGTCTCTAAGTATACACAAAACTTGAACTATCTGAAAATAATTAGTCTGTATCACAAGATTTGAGTAACAAAAGATAGTGTTGTTTATTTTAAAATTATCGTGGGTGTACAAAATACATATTTACATGTTTTTTTTTTGTCATTTCGTCACCTGCCTATTTTGCTCATATTTGTTAATCACTTATTTGGCCCTAATAACCTTGTTGATGGGCCGTTAGACACTTGAACCAACTATGTCGCGGGTCAATAGACTGATGCATGTGTAAGTAGTAAGGTAACACTGCTAAATACGGATAAACACGGACACAACCGAACAAGTAACATAGTTTATAGTATGGGAATACACATCAACGTACGGACAGTAACGAATAATGAGCAAACGGGATACTGACAGTAGACTTTGGAGCACGTGCACATGTACTTAGAAATACGTATAAGATAACTATACATTAAATATATGATTTACCTAGATATATACATTTTGAATCCTTGTGACATTCGGGATATTTTTCTTTTCCAAACTTCACAAATTTCATTAAAACGAACGTTTCTCGTAAAATCAGGACACGATCAAAACTCAATTTCACATAGGTAATATGCACCATTGCTGCAAGGTAGATCATCCCATTGTTTCCAGCTTGGCCATATTCCGACGCAGTCCGCGCCTGGAGCTGACGGCGGGTAAGGTTCATTTGGCAACCAGTAGTGGGGAAGTGGAACAGGAGTATTGTCTGAGAAAACGAATGTCCCTTCCGCGTTCTTGTCTGTGATATCCATCCAAACGTGTACACCGGTAGCTAGTGAACAAATATCAGAATTATACTTTGATATATATGAATTATGCTTACATCAATACCTTGTTAATTCACACGTTCAATATTTACAAGTGTAATCTTATACAGTACAAGAGGCCCAGGGGCCTTAACGGTCATCTGACTCTAAATTAAAACCCTTATATTCCTTAACATTCTCACAAATTTCCAGCTCAATGACACCAGTGGAACTGGAGAATAAGTTTAAAATGTGTTTTTTAAGATTGCGGATATGGCGGCCATCTTGGATTTCAGACCAATCTAAAAAATAACAACACTTGGTCGGGATCATCTCAGGAACATTTCAGGCAAGTTTCAGCCCAACAGCACTGGTGGAACTTGAGAAGAAGTTTAAAATGTGTTTTTCAAGATGGCGACTATGGCGGCCATCTTGGATTTCGGACCGACCCGAAAAATAACAACACTTGGTCGCAATCATCAGGATCATTTCAGGCAAGTTTCAGCTCAATAGCAATGTTGGAACTTGAGAAGAAGTTTAAAATGTATTTTTCAAGATGGCGGCTATGGCGGCCATCTTGGATTTTGGACCGACCTGAAAAATAACAACACTTGGTCAGGATCATCTCAGGATCATTTCTGGCAAGTTTCAGCCCAACAGCACTGGTGGAACTTGAGAAGAAGTTTAAAATGTGTTTTTCAAGATGGCGGCTATGGCGGCCATCTTGGATTTTGGACCGACCCGAAAAATAACAACACTTGGTCGCAATCATATCAGGATCATTTCAGGCAAGTTTCAGCTCAATAGCACTGGTGGAACTTGAGAAGAAGTTTAAAATGTGATTTTCAAGATGGCGTCTATGGCCGCCATCGTGGATTTCGGACCGACCCAAAAAATAACAACACTTAGTTGGGATCATCTCAGGATCATTTCTGGCAAGTTTCAGCCCAGCAGCACTGGTGGAACTTGAGAAGAAGTTTAAAATGTGTTTTCAAAATGGCGGCTATGGCGGCCATCTTGGATTTCAGACTGACCCGAAAAATAACAACACTTGGTCAGGACCATCTCAGGATCATTTCAGGCAAGTTTCAGCTTAATCCCACTGGTGGAACTTGAGAAGAAGATTGAAATGTGAAAAGTTAACGCACGGCGCACGGCGGACGGCGCACGACGACGGACGAAGCTTGATGACTATAGGTCATCCTGACCCTTCGGGTCAGATAACCTAAAAAGTTTAAAATGTGTTTTTCAAGATGGTTGCCATGGCGGCCATCTTGGATTACTGACTGACCTGAAAAATAACAACACTTGGTCAGGACCATCTCAGGATCATTTTTGGTAAGTAAGAACTGAATCCCATCGGCGGAATTTGAGAAGAAGTTTCAAATAGGTGTAGTTCAGAAGAACCATGATTGCGCAATCATGTTACAAAATGGCCGACGTGGCTGCCATGTCAAAGTTTTTTCAAAGCCAAAAAATAACAACACTTTGTTGACTCTCCCTCCTTAACATCCTCACCAACTTCCAGCTCAATCGCACCAGTGGAACTGGAGAAGAAGTTTAAAATGTGTTTTTCAAGATGGTTGCCATGGCGGCCATCTTGGATTTCTGACTGACCTGAAAAATAACAACACTTGGTCAGGACCATCTCAGGATCATTTTTGGTAAGTAAGAACTGAATCCCACTGGTGGAATTTGAGAAGAAGTTTCAAATAGGTGTTGTTCAGAAGAACCGTGATTGCGCAATCATGTTACAAAATGGCCGACGTGGCTGCCATGTCAAAGTTTTTACAAAGCCGAAAAATAACAACACTTTGTTGGCTCTCCCTCCTTAACATCCTCAACAATTTCCAACTCAATGGCACCAGTGGAACTGGAGAAGAAGTTTAAAATGTGTTTTTCAAGATGGTTGCCATGGCGGCCATCTTGAATATCTGACCGACCTGAAAAATAACAACACTTGGTCGGGATCATCTCAGGATCATTTCAGGCAAGTTTCAGCTCAATAGCACTGGTGGAACTTGAGAAGAAGTTTCAAATGTTTTTTCAAAATGGCGGCTGTGGCGGCCATCTTGGATTTCAGACTGACCCGAAAAATAACAACACTTGGTCGGGACCATCCCAGCATCATTTCAGGCAAGTTTCTGCTCAATTCCACTGGTGGAACTTGAGAAGAAGTTTGAAATGTGAAAAGTTTACACACGGCGGACGGCGAACGGCGGACGGCGCACGACGACGGACGAAACATGATGACTATAGGTCATCCTGACCCTTTGGGTCAGATGACCTAAAAATACAAGGATGACATATATAACGATACTTAAATTATGTATGGCAACATATCATGATTATTCGTAGTCCCGGATGACTTTCAGTTTGTCTCGGGCAGGGTACAGAACCCACTGCGTAATAATGATTTCGTTATTATGTCCGCATGGTTTGTTGTCGTCATATTCTCATTCACTTGGATCATGAAATTGTTTAGAATATAATCATGAAATCAAATAGTAAAAAGAATTAAATCTGATGAAATTATGGGTCTTAAATAACTCTATTACACTTATGTCATTTTGTTTTTCCTGATATCGAATTTTTAGATTGGTCCTATGAACACTCAAGTACCTAAAAGTGATAATACATACCTCTTGGTTCAACATAATCTGCCATGCATTTCCAACGTGAAGATGTTCTGGGTCGAGCAAGGTTGGCTCCCTCATTTCGACAGAGCATGTCTGCTTGATCATATAATGTCATTGTTTTAACCAACTTAAGGACTGATTGCGTTCCACACAAATGTGTATATCCCATTGAGTTATAAAATGTCAAGTCTGAAAAATAAATAGTTGATGGATAGGTTTACGATTCTGTATCGCATTTATTAAACGCCTTAAAAAGATTTAACCTTGTAATAAAGATATCCGATAAACTCACTGGCAAAATTAGGTCATATTTACATCATACCATCAGGGTCAACACCTTGGCATTTTTATTTGTCATCGGTCAATGTCACAAGTCGTACTTTAACACTTTCAAAATAAGTTAGTCGAACTTTACCACTTTTAAAATAAGCATGTTTAATCAATAATAGTGTAGCTCACCGTTGGCAGCCATCACAAAATGATTTCAGTAAGTTATAAGGATGTGAATTCTCAATCCCATATGAATGCATCTGATACATCAACATACTTTAGTGAACTTGATTCAAATTCTAAAAAGTAATCTCTGCAATCTAAGATTTGATGAATAAATAAATTCAAAATATGTCCAAATTCAGAAAAGAATAAAAAAAATTGTAAGATCCATTTGTATGCATATAATGGTTAACACAATGTACAAGGTGGCTGGGATGCTTGTTCTAAGAGGTTGAAGTCGTCAATACAGCCACGGTTATGTGGGGACGAGTGTCAAGGAAATGCATAGAGAATAAGAAAACACCGAAAGTCAGATGCGAGGAAAGAAAGTATAGATTAAAGATCCAAAGTGTTGCAACAGGGCAAAAGATAAATCTTTGATATCAATATCGTCAATGTTTCGATAATAGAACGCACAGAAAACAAGAGGCCCAAAGGGCCTTAACGGTCACCTGAGATTTGAAATATTTCAGTTAATCTAATTGACCCTTTTTGGCCCCACCCATCAGTCCTTGGGGTCAGTCAGGGCCAATATGTGCATATCATTAAGCTGTCATCCCATGCTGATAATTTTAAGAAAGTTAGAATGAATTCCAATACAAATCAAACAAATAATAGTCAAAAATATGAATTCCCTATATAAACTATAGCAAAGTTTACCCTCTCCCTAGGGGCAAACGTGAGACCACAGGGTCATGAAATTCACAATTTTGGTAAAGCACCACAAGACCCTTCCATCTATGAAGAGTATTTGATTCTATTTTATATACGTATTGAGAAGAAGATTTTTGAAATTTCAGTCGATTTGACCCTTTTTAGCCCCGCCCATCAGCCCCTGGGGGTCAGTCAGGGCCAACATATGCATACCATCAAACATACCATCAAACTGTTATCCAATGCGGATAATGTTGATCAGGTTAGAATGAGTTCCAATACAAATCCAACAAATAATGGTCAAAAATGTGATTTCCCTATATAAACTATACTAAAGTTTACCCTCTCCCCAGGGGCAAACGTGAGACCCAAGGGTCATTAAATTCACACTTTTAGTAAAGCACCATAAGACCCTTCCATCTTTGGAGAGTTTTCGATTCTACCAAATATGAGAGTAGAGAAGATTTTTGAAATTTCAGTCAATTTGACCCTTTTTAGCCCCGCCCCTCAGCCCCTGGGGGTCAGTCGAGGCCAATATATGCAAACCATCAAACTGTTATCCCATGCTGATAATGTTGGCCAGATAAGAATGAGTTCCAATACAAATCCAACAAATAATAGTCAAAAATGTGATTTCCCTATATAAACTATACTAAAGTTTACCCCCTCCCCAGGGGCAAATGTGAGACCCCAGGGTCATGAAATTCACAATTTTGGTAAAGCACCACAAGACCCTTCCATCTATGAAGCGTGTTTGACTCCACCCTATCTGAGAGTAGAGAAGAAGATTTTTGAAGTTTTAGTCAATTTGACCCATTTTGGCCCCACCCCTCAGGCCCCTGGGGGATGGGGACCATATAATTCACAATTTTGGTTGACCTTCAGCCATAGTAACTTTCTGCCAAATTTCATTGAATTTGGTTAAGTGGTTTTGGAGATGAAGACAAAAATGTAAATAGTTTACGGACGCACGACGGACGACGGACAAAAGGCGATTAGAATAGGTCACTTGAGACTTCGTCTCAGGTGACCTAAAAATCCAAAACTTTGAATCGTGTTTTGAAGCAAAAAAGGTACAAAACATGGTAAAATAATAATTATAAAAAAACAAGAGGCCCAGAGGGCCTGTATCGCTCACCTGGATTTCATGAGATATGAAACAAGAATGATGATTAAGTATATTTGTCACTGGTATTGCTATGTCAATATATCATAGGCATTTTATATGAGTACTTGAGGATTTTATGTCAAAAAATGCATTAATCCATGAAATAAAATTAACTTTTGGCACAAACCCATAGGGATGCTACCACACAAATGTGAGTGATATCCATTACTTATATAATTAGTTTCAGAAAATAAGTTGTTTAAACCAATTGACCCCTTTTGACCCCGCCCTCTGCACCCCGGGGGGAGTGGGGGTCAGTTCCTTCCTTTATAAAATTTTGAATCCCTACCCAAAAGGATGCTACCAGGCAAATATGAGCGATATCCCTTGCTTAGTTTCAGAGAAGAAGTTGTTCATATCAATTCAGCCAAATTGACCCCTCTTGGCCCCGCCCCTCAGGCCCCCAGGAGGTCAGCCTCACCATTTGTACAATTTTGAATGCCCACCCAATAGTGATGCTACCAGGCAAATATCAGCAATATTCATTGCTTGGTATCAGAGAAGAAGTCGCTAATATCAATATAGCCCAATTGACCACATTTGGCCCCGCCCCTCAGGCCCCTGGGGGGTCAGCTCCATCATTTGTACAATTTTGAATCCCCACCCCATAGTGATGCTACCAGGTAAATATGAGTGATATCCATCGCTTAGTTTCAGAGCAGAAGTCGTTTATATCAATTCTGTAAAACTGACCCCTTTTGGCCCCGCCCCTCAGACCCCAGGGGGTCAGCCCCGTCATTTGTACAATTTCAAATTCCTACCCCAAGGTGATGCTACCAGTAAAATATGAGAGATATCCATTGTTTGGTTCCAGAGAAGAAGTCAATTATATGAATATAGCCCGATTGAACACATTTGGCCCCGCCCCTCAGGCCCCCGGGGGGGTCAGTCCCATCATTTGTACAATTTTGAATCCCAACCCCATAGTGATGCTACCAGGCAAATATGAGTGACAGGCATTGCTCGGTTTCAGAGAAGTCGTTTATATCAATATAGCCAAATTGACCACATTCAGCCCCACCCCTCAGGCCCCTGGGGGGTCAGCCCCATCATTTGTACAATTTTGAATCCCCACCCCATAATGATGCTACCAGGCAAATATGAGCAATAGGCATTGCTTGGTTTCAGAGAAGAAGTCGTTTATATCAATATAGCCAGATTGACCACATTTGGCCCCGCCCCTCAGGCCCCTGGGGGGTCAGCCCCATCATTTGTACAATTTTGAATCCCCACCCCATAGTGATGCTACCAGGCAAATATGAGTGATAGCCATTGCTTGGTTTCAGAGAAGAAGTCGTTTATATCAATAGCGCACAAATGACCCCTTTTGGCCCCGCCCCAGAGGCCCCCAGGGGGTCAGCCCCATCATTTGTACAATTTTGAGTCCCCTACCCATAGGGATGCTTCTGACCAAATTTGGTCAAATTCTGATGTGTGGTTATGAAGAAGAAGTCAATTGTTGACGGACGGACGGACGGACGGACGACGGACGCAACGGTATGGCATAAGCTCACCTTGGTCCTTCGGACCAGGTGAGCTAATAATAAATACAAGCACTTATTTTGCTGCAACATAACTTTACGACCTTGTAATGAATCGGAATAGTGAAAGATGCATACCTACGGTCTTAGAAACTTTACAAACATTTGCCACAAAACATGTCCAAAACATGGTAAGATTTGAACAAAATTGTAAAATATTTCAAAATTACTTTGCCATGACTACTCAACCTCTAATGATTATATTTACATAATTGAAATGGTGTTTGTTGTATACATATAGACTTAGAAGCCTTTTGTAGGCGCCAGGACAGCAGCTTATGATTACTCGTAACAGGTAAGCTAAAATATCTTACCCATGCAAACTATATTTGGCGTAGACCATAGAAGAGTTCCGAGGTTACAGGTCACCTCTCCATTCCCGCTGATTTGAACGGCATTCGAGGTACACTTGAAGATTTTAGCGGGAGTTCCATTGATAAAAGATACTGCTTGTGAAGTATGGACAATCACTGGAGCATCACTTGTACAGAACTCTGAAAATTATAAAAAAAAAAAAAAATATAGGTGAAATGTTTAATTATTGATTAATTTTGTTTTAAGGCCAATCGATAGCCAATCAACATTGTACCCGTCCACAAAGCTAAAATCAAACAATTATAACAAGAGGCCGAGATGGTCTGTATCGCTTATCGTGTTGGATTTGAACAAAAGTCAAAATAATGTTCAAATTCAATTCCTTTATGTTTACTCGTTGAGTTTGAACAATGCTATATATGGTTATGGGGTTGAGATCCGTTTCAAGGAGATAACCGAACGGTTTCAAAAATATAACCAAGAAACTTAGTCCCAAAATTTGAAGCCTTTTGAATCCCAGGTACTTAATATGCTTCCAGTCATAACGGGTTATATTCCAATAAGTTGTAAAGAAGTTTTAATGGAATATAGGAAAGGAATAATATAGGCTGAGCCTGTTATCCAATCCCTTTTGCCAACACCAAATCTTGATGATATTCTATGTAAAAAATATCTCGTTATCATACTTGGTGTGTTGACAATCAAATATTTTGAAATTGAAGTTTTAACGAATATAAAGCATTAAATGTGGTTGAATTAGTTTTCAATTATATTTTGTTTTGTTTTTTTAGTATTGTTTACGGCTCGTCGACAGAGTAGAATCAAGAACGCCACAAAAAGACATAAATCAAAGGGCCAAAAGCGGCCCTGAGAAACGTCAGGGTCTGTGTTCATGAAATAAAAGATTTAAAATAGGATTTTATAGTCAGACAGCTATATTTGTATCAGATGAAATGTCTTAATATGGTTATTCCTATTCTATATATATATTCAAGAAAACATGTATGTATCTGCTGAAAACTTTCCAATAGCTGAGTATAGTTCTTTCCCTGACGTAATTATGTAATGTTTGTGGAAGATTATTGATATACATCTGAATCAGCAAAGCTATTTGTAAACTTTGGAAAAAAAATCAGGTTTGTTTGTTTTTTATTGGTTTAACGTCCTATTAACAGCTAAGGTCAAATCGGTCTATTAACAGTAACATGTACAATCAGAGATAAAATCCAAGATTTAGACAGCACAAGTTTTTTTATTTATATTATAAGATGTAAATTAGGCCCAGCAAACATCTATTTTATGACCCCTAGTGACATAAAAAAATGCAAATATTTTACCTCCGATAGAAAACTGCGGTCGCGTTGTTGGTCACGCTGTCCGACGAGACAATATTATATTTGACAAACAAAACGCTAGTACATCAGTCACGGATCATGACCATTAGATTCTTTTCAAATTAACAAATAAAAATCTTATTTAATATAATCCTCACTTGCCTTCAAATCCTGTTGATATTTCTTCTGTATTCTAGCGACATACAAATAAATATGAAACTGTGAACGGGCGCTGGTTTAGTTACATTAGACATAACCGCCATTTTGGCTGATGATCACGTGATTAGTCACGTGCCAGCTGAAGTTATCCCTGTTCCGCTGAAAAGCTATTTATAGAATTGTAAACATTTCACTACTTAAACACGGTTGCTTTTAGGCTTATATGAAATGTTCATGCATATGAACTCAGGATGAACATATGACTCTAAGACATGTGGATAGTTTATCTCGGGATGCATGTAAATTTCCACGACGATCAAACTGAACTGTTTACTTTCGTTTTCAAGGCAGGATTGAGACGTAATCCTACGCCAACAAAATTGCACATACTGGTGAGGAATTGTTTATGTTCATAATCTAAAATAGTCTAGAACACCAAACATTCATATTTCATTTTAAATAATTGCAGTCAACACGGGAACCATCAGTTAAATCGTGTCAATAACTGCGGTCAAAATAGGAAGTATATTAGGCTGCGGTTGTATATCATTTGTATATTACAGAAAAGAGAAGTTGTTAGCCGGAAACAAAAGTGTGACTAACAAAATGTACCCACCGACTATAACGGCAGGTGCCAAAGGCATCCTGACGAACATCCTGACGTTAAAAATGAATACACCAAACTTACAAAAATAGATAAGTAAATAAATAATCGGACATCGTTTGCATTATTATGTATTGAATATTAAACGAGTAAACACTTTTTCCAGATGCAAGTAATCACAAACCAATACATAGTCAGAATATTCTATCTGTCTACATCAGGACGCTAATTCTACACAATTTGACTTTTCAACAACACACTTAATATCTACTAACACAACATAATTGCATACAAATGAGTACGGCGTGCCTACATGTTGTTACACTTGTTACTGCTGCCCCCTCGCCCCATTACATGATTGTTAGATGTTTTGTTCGTTAGAGGTAACCGAGTATGGGATATTATTCTTTCGAACTAATGTTCCGTCCTTAACTATTTATATAGCAGAGATACATTTATAACGTAGGCCCTATTCTTTTACAAACATAATGCATCATCTTTTCAAAATACAAACATTTATTTCATATCCTATAAAATGAGTTATGACCCACTTAGGTGGTATAACATTACTACAGCCCCATCATTAGTTTTCCGATATCTCGATTTCCAGACTTTTGGTCTCTAGCATACTTACAAGTCCTATGCTGTATGGTAATATATACATTGTTTAGTATTTTAAGGTATATTTTGCTCGTTTAAGAACTCAGTGTTGTTGTTTATCGTCCACTCCCTTGTTTGTAAGATGCATGTGTGTGGTGATTCTGATTTTGGAAGGCTGTGACATGTTCGGTTTTGTCTCATTGTGATAGGATAGACGAATATCCAATCAATCTCTCCGCTTACGAATGCAAACGCCTTGCATCTCCCCTTTAGACAGCATTCTTCTTCCCAGTGACTCATTCGACAATGCCTCACCTTTGGCCTTTAGTCGATTTTAAACAATTAAATCCAAACCTGTTATGTTCATATCAATATTGTATTCTTGTCGGTCTTGTGTGTAGATTCTCTTCCTCGGTTTTCAACAGTTTGTTTAGAACTTTGCAGACTTACCTATGACATGACAATATACTTTCTGTGTGGCATTTTAATGTTGAATCCTCTATGTAATATTCATATTTATTTAATAATGCATTTCATTTTGACATGTGTATATTGTTAAGCCCATAGTAGTCAAAGATACTGGTATGACAGAACCCAAAGCATCCCTTGTGTTTTCAACTTGTAGTGTCAAGATGAATAAATTTCATAACACAATAGGGGAATGCTCGTTGTTCGATCTTGACGGCAATCATTTGGTTACGTCCTATTTTTTTAATAACCAAGTTCTGCTGATTCAGGGAAGTTACACCCTCAGCTGGTGTAATAGATGTCATACCCTAGGTAATGATAAGAGAGCATTATAAGCAGTACTTGGTGACGTATCTATGAGTAAGCAATCTTACCTCGACTGTAATGGCGAAATCCCGATTGACTTGTCGTTTCACTAACAGTAAGGAAAGGACTTTTGTTTAGGCGACAGACTTGGGTCACAAAATTGTAAAAAAGTGACCAACAGTTTCCCCTGACAAGACATAGAGCAGCACACTCGGCCAGCGAGTTGTTTGTGTGGACAGAAATTCCGTGAAGTGTCTCTATTCGGTCCTGTAGTTTCGTCACGTGTGCAAAATTCTCTATATTGATGACGACACTGGCCATCACGCCAATCATCACTGCAAAAAGGAAATTTCAAACATAAACCAGTTAATGAATACAAAGATATCTAAATCATGTTTATTTGTCTTAATTCAGACTAAATGAACCTACCAGTTAACTCCAAGTCATTTTTCAATGAACTATATCAAGTCCGGCGTAGGAATACCTTTGTCGAGCTTGGACTATATTTTTTTTAAATCCTTTTAAAAAGTGATCATATTTATATAATTCATTTTTCTTTGTTTTCATGGTAAATACTCAAATGTGATTGGTCGAAAAATTCTTTTCTTTCTTCTATGAAAGAAATTCCGAGAATGGCGCAAAAAATGTGACGTCACAATACGACAATTGACGTTGCGTATTGATTTGAGAAAAAAAATCCAATTTAAAACCAGTAAAATTGTACATAAAACATGTTTTAAATCAGAAAATAATTTTCAAAAATTAATCATAAGCGTTGACATGTTTAAAATCAGAAAATAATTTTCAAAAATTAATCATAAGCGTTGATGTCAATTATTTTTTAGTTTCATCGGGGTATGAAACAAATTTTGTATGCAAACTTCTACAGTTTGTAAACAAAATTTGTTTCATACCCCGATGAAACTAAAAAAAAATGACATCAATGCTTAACTAAATTCCATTAAAAATAATATTTGTTTTAATTCGATATTAAGTTTGTTCACGAAAGTAATCCTGAAAGTTATAACCATATGTAGACGAAGAGTGATGACGTACATTTCGGTAAGTTCCGTGGTAGACTTACACAAGTCCCTATTTGTCAAGGACAAAATATTATACAAAAATATCAAAAAAATATAAATATAAGGATTGAATAAAGTTATGCTGCGAACAGTTCATAATAAATTTGTCTCAAGACTTATTGGTGTTTATACCACCATAGACCTCAACATAACTTTATCCAATCCTTAAAAAAAAGTCTTCATTTGGTCATGTGTCAATCGAATATTTCTTGTAGAACTTAAATGAAGAACACTAACTTCGCCCACTTCGATCTTTACCTATTTTATCTTATTTATTGTAAGCTTTACAAGCCTGGTGATCTCAATTTTCTGGTTGCTATTTCATTGCTAACTGATAATATCCCTACTTTCCTCACACAAATTGCAATTTATTTTATAATCAAAGACATGTTTCCATAGTCACCATTTCTGTGTTAAAGCTTCATTTTCCAATTGTAGCATGCTATAAAATGTTAGACGTATTGATAGTTCATGACCCGCTCTATATTTGTATTGAAACGTGCTAATATTCTAATGCCGGTCATAGTGTTTCTAATACCAAAACCAAATCCCCTTTTGTCTTCCTTTTTAGGCTTGAATAATGAAATATTATGAAAACCAATACGTGTTAGGTAGAAAAAAAAAAACTTGTTCTTTAGAAAGATAGTATATAAAACAACTTACCAGTGATGAGAAAAATAATTAAATATCCCTGTGTTACCATGATCAATCCGTAAGGTACTCCCAACAAAATATATGCTAGCCTTAATACCTAGGTTTTGTTCCACCTGCTTAATAAGTAATGGAGGAGAAAACCAATCCCATGCATGTATTGGCGTAATACTTTAAACAGCTTTCACATTTTTAATGTTTTAGAAGCCTTGTGTCTACGATGCATTGGACCGGAACATGTGTCATGCCAAGGTAATTGCGACGTAATTTCTATAATTTCTATAAATTGAAATGCTCCCATTTACACCAATATTCTATTTTCTTTATCAGTATCATTGAATAACACCTAAGATAATATTTTATTCATCAATGCGACTTGAAGCCTGGAAGTAATGTATCAAGTAAAACATTTTTTGTTTGTTTAATATAAACAAGAGACCCATGGGGCCTGTACCGCTCACCTGGTTGGATTAGACCAAATGTCAAAATAATGTTCATATTCAATTTGTTTTATTTGTAAATCTCTAACAATGCTCTATATGGTTATAGTGTGGGAATCCGAACTGCTTTAAATATTAATGAAGTCCAGACTCTCTAATGTCTGAAAGAACATGCATTCATCACCTTATGACTAGTAGCGATTTAAAGGAATTACCTCTATTTCCCCTACTGGGCCCCGCCCCTTTGGCCCCTTTGGGGTCAGAGTCACCGTTTGTGCAAAATCTGTTCCCCTTCCCCCAAGGATGTTTCTGACCAAATTGGGTGTAAATCCATTCATAACGTTATGACTAGTAGCGATTTAAAGGAATTACCTCTATTTCCCCTTTTGGGCCCCGCCCCTTTGGCCCCTCCGGGGTCAGAGCCAACATTTATGCAAAATCTGTTACCCTTCCCCCAAGGATGTTTCTGACCAAATTGGGTTCAAATCCATTCATAACTTTGACTAGTAGCGATTCAAAGGAGTTACCTCTATTTCCCCTATTGGGCCCCGCCCCTTTGGCCCCATTTCCCCTATTGGGCCCGCCCCTTTGGGGTCAGAGCAACCATTTATGCAAAATCTGTTTCCCTTTCCTCAAGGATGTTTCTGACCAAATTGGGTTCAAATCCATTCATAACTTTATGACAAGTAGCGATTTAAAGGAATTACCTCTATTTCCCCTATTGGGCCCCGCCACTTTGGCCCCTTCGGGGTCATAGTCACCATTAATGCAAAATCTGTTCCCCTTCCCCCAAGGATCTTTCTGACCAAATTGGGTTCAAATCCATTCATAACTTTATGACTAGTAGCGATTCAAAGGAATTGCCTCTATTTCTCCTATTGGGCTCCGCCCCGTTGGCCCCTCAGGGGTCAGAGTCACCATTTATGCAAAATCTGTTCCCCCTTCCCCCAAGGATCTTTCTGACTAAATTGGGTTCAAATCCATTCGTAACTTCATGACAAGTAGCGATTTAAAGGAATTACCTCTATTTCCCCTATTGGGCCCCGCCCCTTTTGGCCCCTCGGGGGTCAGAGTCACCATTAATGCAAAATCTGTTCCCCTTCCCCAAGGATCTTTCTGACCAAACTGGGTTTAAATCCAATCGTAACTTTATGACTAGTAGCGATTTAAAGGAATTACCTCCATTTCCCCTATTGGGCCCCGCACTTTTGGCCCCTCGGGGGTCAGAGCCACCATTTATGCAAAATATGTTCCCCTTCCCCCAAGGATGTTTCTGACCAAATTGGGTTCAAATCCATTCATAACTTTATGACTAGTAGCGATTCAAAGGAGTTACCTCTATTTCCCCTATTGGGCCCCGCCACTTTGGGGGTCATAGTAACCATTTATGCAAAATCTGATCCCCCTTACCCCAAGGATGTTTCTGACCAAACTGGGTTCAAATCCATTCATAACTTTATGACTAGTAGCGATTTAAAGGAATTAACTCTATTTCCCCTTATGGGCCCCGTCCTTTTGTCCCCTTTGGGGTCAGAGCCACCATTTATGCAAAATCTGTTCACCTTCCCCAAGAATGTTTCTGACTAAACTTGGTTCAAATCCCTTCATAACTTTATGACTAGTAGCGATTTAAAGGAATTACCTCTATTTCCCCTATTGGGCCCCATCCCTTTGGCCCCTCCGGGGTCAGAGCCACCATTTATGGAAAATATGTTCCACTTCTGCCAAGGATGTTTCTGGCCAAATTTGGTCAAAATCCAATAAGAACTTTTTGACTAGTAGCGATTTGAAGCAAATGTTGACGGACGCTGTGGAATCAGGATATATAAATATATATGATGTTGTTACAACTTGTGTATGTATGGTTTTGTTTTCGTCTATAGATGCATGTCTTGCAATATACATGTAAATCAAAATGAATACAAAAATAAATTAAAAAAAGAAAATAAAATATTAACAACTCCAGTTCTGTTGGATTACTAATTTTCTCGAACTGTGGTATTAATTAAAGGATTACTCAAGGAAAGCTGTTATACGATAAGTAATTAACATTGTTGATTTAATACGCAACCTTGCGCATCACTTTAATTGTAAATTATCTCTGTAACTTGGTTGGTTTTGCATATATCATTAAATTGTTGTTTTTTCAGACTTAGCTGCTGGGTTTTATTTTTCTGTCATTATCACACAACAGCAAAGAGAGGACACTCAATTCTGGACCATATTTTATGATACATGTACCATGGGACAAGATGCAAATATTTCTGTGCTAAGACATGGCATTGGACATGCAGAGTGGAAGCTATTGGGAGGACATTGTTGCATGTGTACCGTACAACGGGATATTTGGCCTGTAAAGCTGACAAAATTGAATATTTGTGCAGGCAAAGGTCGACAGTACACAGATCTTTTTTTTTTTTTTTCATGTAATGATCGTCTTTATTCCAATGGCAATATGTGATAAAATACTTTTTAGCCTAAGTGAAACAATCATTCATATGTTACTAATAAGATGGTTTCATTCTTCAAAGTTAACGTCTGTTCCACGTCAACAACGATGGAATCCACGGAATTAACGCAAAGTAAGAACTCTTTCTGTTTTTGTATAACATTTATACATTGCGATTTATGTTTGTTTAAAGAAACACAACGTCATCAAATACACTATGAGATATGATAAACCATATATCCGCATTTGTTATTTTATTTATTTTGCTTTCTCGATATTGTTCCGTTTAATACCATTTTTATTACCATATATTGCCTTTAATGACCATATCAGTGTTGATGGGTCGTTATAAGTAACATCTACAATAACAATAACGTGATGCCATCTTTATCATTGTTGCTTTTCATTCCTTTTGACATTAGAAACAGAGTCTTCTACTTTCGGAATACCATCAAGTTGTCCTCCGTGTGAAAACAATTGCCGAGCGAACGCCACTACCCCAAAAACCAAAGAGGCACTGGAGGAGCAGATTAAAACTCTCAAGAGAGAGCTAACCATCGATAAGAAACAGACAAGCGCAAACAAAAGGAAGTTGATATCTGCACCTGATGACCGCACGTCCTCGAAGTATATCGGAGTTGTTGGTGTAATAATGTTATGTTTTCCCGTAGTTGTCATTGTGACCATGGACATTTCTCGACTTGCATCCTGGTTGCATAGCAACAAAATTGGCATTAAAGCTAAGGTATAATACAGTGTAATGATTTTTTTTACTAAAGCCTGCTTTTGTTTAGATATATATCCTACAAGTAGGATGTAAATATTGCGCTTACCTCCCCATCGCACGAGGCGAATAAATGTGGGATTTCCAAATGGCCTAAGAAACAAATACTATAAACGTGGAACTGTACGCGAGGGTGAAAATTACGCTAAATACGCAGAGTCCTTTTAATCGCGAAAATTTCCCCCACCCGTATTATTTGATATCAATTTGCGTAATCTCGAGCTACAAATGGAAATAGTGAAGATGTATCGATCGCAAAAACTACAGTGTATCACACGCGTATAGTGTACATATCGATATCGCGAATTTAACCCCCGCGAAAATAATCACGTTTACAGTACATTTTCTGAGGATCAAAAATAAATCTTTTTTTTTTATCAAGAAAAATAACATGTATATATTATATATTTTCTCAGTTGTATCAATAAATATCACAGGCTTTCAAATATGATGTTTTCAATGCACATACATGTATATACAAAATCGTATCCCATTCACATATGACAAAACGTATAACGATGATCTGTTTTTGATCAGATTGTCTATAAGATAGCGCGCATCAACAATCATCTAAACGTGATGTCATCAGAATCTCGCCTTTTCATGAAATAAACATCTCATTCAACTAGACAACATTATTTTCCCATATCTTTGAATGACCGAAATCGACTTTTTTTCTACATATATCACACAATTTCTTTCTTTCTTGAAAACATTTTCTGTTGTTATGTAGTTTGGTTTGTACCATTGTTATTTAAACAATTGTTTTTATAGATATTTAAATTCATGTCGTTTGTCAACGTTTGCCAAGGTTTTTCTAAGGTCACTCTCATCAAGGTTATATTTTTCTTGTCAGATTTACGTTTTGTCGCCTTTACAAATGAATCATCTCGAAATAGGTCATTTAGACGAAAAAACTGCAATAAAATCTTAAATCTTAAGGAGAGAATGATTAAACAGCTACCGTTACTGTAACATACATTATAATGAATACACATATGATTTGGAAGAGGGTTAGTTTGTACATTATTAACGACACTTTGTACAAAATGCCTCCGAATTCTCAAGGTACATCGCAAGTAACTGTTTGTGAAAATGTTACATTGCATTCTTTTTCAACAAGCATGTATATATATATATAAACAAATGTCCTCACGCAGGAGGGCTTTCACTCATCAGACATCCTATCTCTCACTCATCAGAGATCCTATCCTCACACATTCTTTTCATATTTTACATACATGTACTGTACACTCTGAACATTTTCGTTCAATCTAAATTATATACACACAATATCACTTAAAATCTATACTAACACACATTTTTTCTTCTACTACTTTGGTCTACTATAATCGGTATATTATAAAAAAAACTATCCAGTGGTTAGCCCAAATTTTGGTATTCGACTATTTTGGCCTTTATACAATACTCAATATTTACTTCCGGTTTGTCGTAGCACGTTGTTTGTAAGTAAACAGATCAAATTTCTTGTAATAGTGTTCGATATTTTGATATCAAACATCTCTTTTTAGCGTCGGGTGTAATTTTAATGTAAAGTGATATGTTTTCTTTCAATAATTTCTTCAGTATTATATAAGCCGATTGTGGAGACGTTGTTTTGTTTTGAAATTTTTTAATGTTTCTAGCCTTCCATATGACACAGATCTAAATATTTTTTTTGTAGCTCTGACAAGGATGTTTTTAAGCAAGCATATACAGTTTTTCAGTCTGTTACCTTGAATGGTCTTCTTGAGAGCATTGCACATGACTGCAAGACTATCTCTAATGAAGAAAACGTGAAATCTATTATGATGAAAATTCGTCAGGAATAGTGATCAATGCAAGACTGGACAGGAACTGTACACAAGAATAGTGCCAAAGAAGAAAGTTGCTGCCTTGTTATTTCAAACGAAAAGGAAATCCCCGTATAACTGGAGACAGCACGATACTTGAAAAGATATATAAAGGCTATAGTTATTTTCCAAACCAAACCAAACTATAGCCTTTATATATCTTTTCAAGTATCGTGCTGTCTCCAGTTATACGGGGATTTGCACTGCGTCCGACTTGCTGACAACCGAACTCACATATGTGGAATTTACCTCGCTAACTGGAATTGAAAGACGACCTATTGCTCATTCATGTGAATGTATTTTGAAAATACCAAAAATCATTTAGCTGCATTGACTAAAGGACAGTGTACAGAGTCGCAATAATGAATGAATGAATAACCTTTATTTCCTCCAATTACATGGAGATTAATTGTTCATACAAACACTATACAACACAAAAAATATATACAAATGATATATGCATCACGTGACTAATACAAAAACATGTCCATAGAAAAGTAGTTAAATCATATAATATACAATTACATGACCTCCTTCATAGTTTTTTTCAAGTTAATTAATTGAAGGTATATTTACAAGTTTGGACATTTCCCCTCATTTTCATCCTCATCGGCTCTATCATTTTTGCAATATTTAACATAATATTGCGCCAATCTTCACAATTTATACTTTGTGTTACATCATCATCGCAATATCTGTATCGGTGCAACATTTCGTCAACATAATCTTTGATTATCAGTTAACCTAATGCGACCGCCTTTTTCCGGCAGCATCCGTCAACCTTCATAAACAACTTACATTTTTAACTTCTCAGCATAACGCACAGACCTGGCATTTGGTATGCCGTATGTTTGGTTTGGTTTGGTTTATTTTGTTTAACGTCCTATTAACAGCTAAGGTAATTTAAGGACGGCCTCCCGTGCGTGCGACATGTATGCGTGTAGCGAGTGCGTATGTGTGTTTTGGGAGGCTGTGGTATGTTCGTGTTGGAAGAAGGACTACGAACTTTGGTCATATGAATGACCTTTACCCTAACTCAAGGCCACAAGGCTCAAGTTACTTTTATATCTTCAAAGACTTCTCAATAACCCTAATGTCAAGATACATGGTATTGGGTATGTTGCATACGGGGATGACGTGCTACTAATTATATTCAAATGAATGATATTGATCATCAATCAATATCACAGGATTAAAATCTTAAAACGATTATCAATACGACCAAAGACAAGACATTGGCCCTCCAAGTTCATAGCAGTAAGATATGCTCTCGATAAGTAAGGAGTGCCGAGTCCCGATACCAGGTGAGTGGAATAGCTATTTTAGGATATGTTAATGAACACGTTTGTTCATTGGATAGAAAGTGAGCGATGTTGGCCAGTTTGGAAAGTCCGACTCCGACAAAATTGAGGTTCGAAAGGCCTGCATCGCTCTCTTGGATTTTTCGGAACTCATGACAGAAATTATTCATTTAGAGAATATTTCAAATACTCTCTTACCATTTCAGCTACTCCTCTCAACATTGACCAAATTATGAATGTCTTAAAGAAGGATTCTAAAGAACTAGCTATTAATAGGACATTAAACAAAATAAACCAAACCAAACTAAACACATTACCGCACTTTAACATTCATCCCGAAGTTACAATAACATTCCTACATTCCTTCAATATCACTTTGTAGTTGGTCGCAATCTGTTATTACAAACAGACTTAAACAAAAATAACGCCATCAGCACACTTTAATGAATTAGAAATTTTAAAACAGATAGCAGATCATTAATAATAAGTAAAATCAAATAAAATCCTGTGGAACCAAAAAAGTTACATCAAACCAACCGGAAGTTGTACCGTTGATTAAAACACGTCCATTACATCAGTAGGAATAAACCAGTTTAGAAATGAACCTTTGGTCCCATATATACGTTTAATTAATGCAGAGATTTGTGACCGCTGATCTTATCAATATAAAACTGTGTTGGTCATTACATACGGCCATACTAAAACGTTAAGAAATGCCAATGTTAATTATCTCTGCTCTGAGTTATAGTTGTCCAGGTTTTAAAGGTTTATATATCATCCACAATATCTTCAGTATATCCCGCAAGGAAAAATAAATAAATAAATATAGAATCTACAAACAACGTAGGCACAACAATATGTTGTGTTTACACATATCGAAGGGGTTTCCCAATATGTTATTAATAGCAACCTCCGGCTAGATTCACAATTCTTTTGATGGTTATACAATACATTACAGTTTAAGTTTCTATGATGTCCTTTTATTAATGCATTGTTTAACTACTAACTTGCTAATACTTCTCAATTCATATATATATATAAAGGCCTATAGATTTGTTTCTGACTGTTTCTCTTATACGCACTATGCCTACGCGTACCCACGCCACGTGGCTCTAGACTGGTTTACGTACGTAGTCTAAACAAATATACCAAACAAAATAAGGATAGAAATAAGAAAAAGCATCGTTAAAATATAAAACAAATATATTAAATTATCCTTACTTACTTGTGAGAGAGGCTGAAAGGATGATTCCTGTGTGTCTGCTGTGCAAGTCGAAATACGTGTGATACCGATGTCTGTCTGAACAATTCGTACGATAGGAGTGAGAAAGTGTATTCCGAATGTGGCGCGTTAGATTCAGAATGAAAATGTGTGTAAAATGTATTTATTTAGGCCTATAATGTACTCAAAACTGGAATGTATGATATGAAAGTAGATGTATTGTTTATGTGGAGTGAGAGCCCTCCTGCGTGAGGACATGTTTTGTCTAAAGGAGGCTGATTCCAAGGCTCCAACCTTGGCAGCCTCCAAATGTTATTTATGTGTCTGGAAAATAAAACCAGAAGTAAAAAAAAAAAAAAAAAAAGAAATGCTAATCCACCAGTTTTTAAACACTTAAGGCAGTTTAGGTAACACGACGGTAATTGAAAACTTGAAGGTCAAGGTCATTTATTTGAATAAACTTTGTTGCCCTTCACCCCAGTATGCTACAGGCCCAATAACAAGTCCCTGGGCCTCTTGGTTATTGAGAAGAAGTCGTTTGAAGATTATAGCCTATTTGACCAATGTGACCTTGAATGAAGGTCAGGTCATTTATTTGAACAAACTTTGTAGCCCTTCACCCCAGCATGCTACAGGCCCAATATCAAGTCCCTGGGCCTCTTGGTTATTGAGAAGAAGTTGTTTGAAGATTATAGCCTATTTGACCAATGTGACCTTGAATGAAAGTCAAGGTCATTTATGTGAACAAACTTTGTAGCCCTTCACCCCAGCATGCTACACGCCCAATATCAAGTCCCTGGGCCTCTTGGTTATTGAGAAGAAGTTGTTTGAAGATTATAGCCTATTTGACCTTGAATGAAGGTCAAGGTCATTTATTTGAACAAACTTTGTAGCCCTTCACCCCAGCATGCTACAGGTCCAATATCAAGTCCCTAGGCCTCTTGGTTATTGAGACGAAGTTGTTTAAATGAAAAAGTTGACGTCGGACGGCCAGACGGACGACGGACGCCGCACCACGACATAAGCTCACTTGCCCTTCGGGCAGGTGAGCTAAAAAAGGAAAAGAAATCTGAGCGGACTATTTCTTGGGCGCAGCAGTACAACTCGGTGTGTTTTACGGCTCACAGCCGATAAGATGGAAATGACGCCGATCAACAAAGCCAAATCACCTAGCATATTTATAAAACTTTCAAACTGTAGTCTAGTCACTGTCAATCGCACAAATTCGTCTTTTCTTCAGCAGAAACGTCACAGTACTTGCAGTCTCTCACAAGAAGTTTTTCTCAGTTCTTCTCATGTTGTTCTCAAGTTCTTTTCAATTATCAGAGGACATAATTTATTTCTCAAGTATTCAGTAGCTGGTATATTATAGTATAATAGATGATAAAAAAAATCATATTTTCCAAAATATACTAATTACTTAAAGTTATATGAACAGTTTTCAAGCTCAAGGAAAATTAATTGAAAGATAGGGAATTTAGAGCAAGATCATAATGGATAAATTCCGCACTGAATAAATGTTTGTTTGTCGAAAAAAGTGTATCCAATGTTTTTCAATAACTCCATACATATTGACAGTGTCAAGTTCTTAAGAATATGTTCACAACTTAATTACTAGCTACATACTATGTTAGCCTAGTCATGTCTTATATTTAATTCTGGTATGGTTTCATCTTTTTGAGTAACACCGTTAGTTGTTAATTAATATTTTTGTGCTTCTAACACTTGTTCGCAAAGTCGAACGGAATGCAAAGTCGTGGTAACATGTTTTGAGTAACACGGCATGATATTTCTGTTTAAATCTTGCTTTGTGTGTATGGGATTTAAAAAAAAAAAAAAAAAAAACCCATAGCAAACATTACCTTGGTTGACAATATTAAATGTGAGGTGCTTCAAATAGTATTTAAATGATTTCACAGACACCAGTTCAAGTCCAAGTTCCCCGATTTGCGGTAGAGCACTGCTGAATGGCTCCTTGAAATCAGCTGCTGTTCTCTGGTAGTGAATATGCTGGTTTGTTGCCAGTTATTCCTCCAGATGGAAATAAGTAAATTTGATTATCGTGGCCAAAATTTCTGTCTTTTTCAACTTTTAAGCACAGCAAAATGAATTATTATATTTCTGACAATTTTCGCCAGTCATTTCAATGACCGAACAACACTGAAAAGGGACATTTACAAAGCTAAATACAGCAATAAGTTAGTTATATATACCAGTGGTTAAAGGGAAACAACCCTTAAAGAGAAATATTAAACTCTTGCATCCCTATATTATGTAAATAAGAGTTTTCTGGAATCTTCTTGAAGAGGGATGTGTCATAATATTTTGTTTACATGTGTTTATTGACAAGTGCTTGTTTACAAGATTAGTGTTAGAGAAATCTAGAAAAGTGATGGTTGGAGAATGTAATTGAAAGATTTGGCATCAGTATAAATAACAGGAGAGACACATTTTTATTCAGAACTGGTTAACAATTGTCAAGAAGAGCTTTATGAATTCTATTGGATTACTAATTGCCTGATACCAACAACAGATTAACTACGGTTAAGGAAAGCTATGTGGACTATGAATTGCCTTGAACTGTGTGATTATAAACATTCTGGAGAAACGGAGAGGAAAGATTACTCAGGACAGCTGTTATAAGAAAGTAATAAACAGTGTTGATTCAAAACACCGCCTTGTACACGTCTTAATTTTAATAATGAATCATCGCAGTAAATTACTTAGTTCTGTATATATAATTGAATTTATTTTGAACTTAAGCTGCTAGGTTTCACTAAAAAAGACTCAAAAGTTCACGAAAGTGACTTCAAATTATATAGAAAATTCAATGTAATCGTACTGGTTAACACTGCAACGAAAGACAAGCTATTGAAACATCACTTATATTTTTGTCTTGTTTGCGAGAGACAATAAAGATCGAAATTAATTATTGTTTATTGTCTCAATAATTTCTAACAGTTTGCATAACACTGTTCATAGGTTAAGATCAATTTACTTTAATTTCGGTTAGGCACATATTGATGACCAGTGTGTAGGCGAAGCGAAGGGCTAAGTGGGGTGTGATCGACTTATGCCTAATATTTCAGCTTCACTTTATAGTTATGGCTGAGAATGGACGTTTATCAAAACTTTAAATTTCATTATAGGACGACTGGTTAGCCCGTTGTCAGTATAATGTGACCGGGTGGGGTGTGCTGCTGGGTGTCTTCGGCAGTATGCTTCAGTGAGGTAGCACTATAAATCGGCAAAAGTTCCGGCCTATCACAAGGAGACTTAACACGAACATACCGCAGCCTCCCAACACACACATACGCATTCACCACACGCATGCATGTCGCACGCACGGGAGGCCGTCCTTAAATGACCTTAGCTGTTAATAGGACTTTGAACAAAATAAAACAAACCAAACCAAGTACACTACAAACTCTTGTGTGATCTTTCACGATGAGAGTAGCCCGGACATTTCGGATGCTCTGAATCCAAAGTCTTCTTATGTTGGCTCTCTTTTCTGACATTGGAAACCTATGGAGGGTAACCTTTTGCCCATTTTCACTGATGGTGTCAGATGTGTTGTGGCAACCTGGTACACAGCAGTACTTTTCCCCCATTGCTTAACTACAAAGGTAAAACAAATGATAATTAAATCTCAGTTTTAAATTGATACTGAAACATGTTGTACATCTATGTTGTCATGACAGAAATAACAAGGAATTCTTTATTATCTCTCTACTTAAATGATATTAATATTCACACATATAACAAACACACACACATATATATTAATATTCACACATATAACAAACACACACACATATATACATTGTATAACAAAGAAATTTTATTACATTTTTACCAGTGAAATATCAAAAATTATTCATTCTATAAAAGTTATATTTTTCCACTAGTGAAAAATATCATATTTGCTTATTTGACCAATCAAATTAATGATTAGAAAATACCAAAATAATTGACCAATCAGAAAGCCCGACATATATGTCAGCACATGGACAGGGGGAACTACTCTTTTTAGGGAACTGTAGGCCTAGTTAGTTCACTCGTGTGGCTAATATTTTGATATTTTTCACTCTTGCTGCGCACTCGTGAAAAATATCAAAATATTAGCCCCACTCGTGAAATATATTTGGTATTACTGAAGACACTGTTAGATATCCTCTATGTTTTCAAGAATCAACACAATTTTACATACCTACAGGTGTTTAAATAAAGCAAATTACAACGAGAATCGAGTGTGAAATAAAAATCTGTAACATGTGGGTTTTTTTTATCTAAGGGCGCCGGGGTCAACCTGTACTTAAATAATCATGACATTGCCAAGAACCTTCCAGGAATCTCAGAAGACATTATCAATTATTGCAAGAATGATACAATATGTTTAAGAAATGCAATATTATCCATCTTTGAATTTGAAAAGAATGAATCGATTACTGTCACAGTGCCGTTTTAACTGAAAATCAAGCTCCCATGAAAAATCAAGCTCAATCAAAATCCTTTCCATCTTATGCTTTATTAGGATTAAATCAATAGAACATTTACATGTATAACCTATTCCTTTGTATCTACTTCTGTATCTGTGTTAAGTGTTGCCGAACTATGAGTTAAATACATGTTTCTCAGATAATCATTTCAGTCAACTATCATCAGATGTAAATATAAGTGTTGTTTAGTCAAATAATGTTAAGTTTTCATACGATAGAAACTGGTACATATGTGAAAAAGTTAATTGTCCGTTACTTAACACTGAAAATGTACATATGTTTTGATATACTAAATCATGTATAATACACATACAATGTAAAAAAATTCTTTGATTTTGCTATGGCGTGCATAAACACGTATGGCGTATATAGTAGGCCTAGTGTAAAGTGCTTGAAACTGACAACGCAAATAAGACCGATTTTCTTACAAAGTACACATTGTTTTGAAATGAAACTTTATCAGAACCTGTAAAATAGGTATATCAATGAAAAACAAGAGGCCCATGGGGCCTGTATCGCTCACCTGGTTGGATTTGACCAAATGTCAAAATAATGTACATGTTCAATTTGTCAATACATATACAAAAATGTACTCTCTGAAAGACCATATGGATTATTTTTACACAATAATGGTGTTTAAAGAAACTAAGTCCCTTAGGGTGGGGAAAACCCTTTGGCCTATTTTTACATAAAAATTGTGTTTATCCCTTAATGCCCAGCGATACTATACATAGTTATGGGATTGAGGGTCACAGTAACCATTTATGCAAAATCTGTTCCCCCATCACCAGGGATGTTTCTGACCAAATTGGGTTCAAATCCATTTAAAACTCAAATCTCTATTTCCCCTATTTGGCCCCTCCCTTCAGGCCCCTTGGGGGTCAGAGTCAATATTTATATAAACTCCCTTTCCCCCTTCCCCTAAGGATATTCCAGACCAAATTTGGTTCAAATCCATTCATAACTTTATGACTAGTAACGATTTAAAGGAGTAACCCCTATTTCCCCTATTTGGCCCTGCCCCTCAGGCCCCTGGGGGTTCAAAGTAAAAATTTATACAAACTCTGTTTCCTTTCTGCCAAGGATGTTACTGACCAAATTTGGTTCAAATTCATTCATAACTTTATGACTAGTAACGATTTAAAGGAATAACTCTATTTCCCCTATTTGGCCCTGCCCCTCAGGCCCCTGCGGGTTCAGAGTAAAAATTTATACAAACTCTGTTCCCTTTCTGCCAAGGATGTTCCTGACCAAATTTGGTTCAAATTCATTCATAACTTTATGACTGGTAGCGATTTAAAGGAGTAACCCTATTTCCCTATTTGGCCCCGCCCCTCAGGCCCCTGGGGGTTCAGAGTAAAAATTTATACAAACTCTGTTCCCCTTCTGCCAACGATGTTCCTGACCAAATCTGGTTCAAATTCATTCATAACTTTATGACTATAGTTGCCATTTAAAGGAGTAACCCTATTTCCCTATTTGGCCCCGCCCCTCAGGCCCCTGGGGGTTCAGAGTAAAAATTTATACAAACTCTGTTCCCCTTCTGCCAACGATGTTCCTGACCAAATCTGGTTCAAATTCATTCATAACTTTATGACTATAGTTGCCATTTAAAGGAGTAACCCTATTTCCCCTACTTGGCCCCACTCCTCAGGCCCCTGGGGGTTCAGAGTAAAAATTTATACAAACTCTGTTCACCTTCTGCCAAGGATGTTCCTGACCAAATTTGGTTCAAATCCATTCATAACTTTATGACTAGTAGCGATTTAAAGGAATAACCCTATTTCCCCTATTTGGCCCCGCCCCTCAGGCCCCTGGGGGTTCAGAGTAAAAATTTATACAAACTCTGTTCCCCTTCTGCCAAGGATATTCCTGACCAAATTTGGTTCAAATTCATTCATAACTTTATGACTAGTAGCGATTTAAAGGATTAACCCTATTTCCCCTATTTGGCCCCGCCCCTCAGGCCCCTGGGGGTTCAGAGTAAAAATTTATACAAACTCTGTTCCCCTTCTGCCAAGGATATTCCTGACCAAATTTGGTTCAAATTCATTCATAACTTGATGACTAGTAGCGATTTAAAGGATTAACCCTATTTCCCCTATTTGGCCCCGCCCCTCAGGCCCCTGGGGGTTCAGAGTAAAAATGTATACAAACTCTGTTCCCCTTCCCCCAAGGATGTTCCTGACCAAATTTTGTGAAAATCCATTCAATACTTTAGGACTAGTAGCAATTTAAAGAAAAAGTTGACGGACGACGGACGACGGACGCTGCACCATGGCATAAGCTCACCGGCCCTTCGGGCCAGGTGAGCTAAAAACCAAGTTATTTTGTGTATATATCGGTTACATTTTGCTATGGCGTGCGAAAAACTTCTATGGCGTACCTATGGCGTATTTTAGTGTGGCCCATTTCAAACAGTTAAGTCCGTACACGAAGTGTTGAAAAAAGCCCGCCGCCTAACGGCGTGGGAAAAATCCCACGTTAACCGCATCGTTTGCATTTTCACAACAGCACACATCTCTGAAAATAGCTACCAATATCTAATTATCGCATTGCATAGTATTCTGATCAGGTAGATTCTATATTACAATCACAAAAGAAAATCTACGACGGTAAACAAGATGGGTGAAATATGTCTCGATGAACATACGGGTCACAAGGCAAAACTGAAACACAAACCAGCGACCGGGTCAAATACATGCAACGAATAATAGATAAATTGTGTGCTTATGAAGTGGAATATTTCATTGCTTAAATGCTGAAAAGATCCAAAACATGTACATAGATACTAATGATATGACATAAACCAGACAAAAAACAAGTTGAAAATTATGCGTAAACGTTTTTGAAAAGTGCAGTTTCAAATCAAATTGATATAGTGATCCTTGCTTCATTGACAGCAACAATTACAGATAAAACTGGATGTCCGTTACGCAGTTATATTTGATTCCTTCATATAAAAGTGTTTACTATTTATGGAATGAGGAATTTACTATATTAAACAACAGACATACCATCCATAAACGACAATTATACATTTTGAGATCAGATGTATTCTTAGAAACGGGATGAGATATTGTGATATCGATTGCAGACGGAACTACAGTACGAGGAGGGTGATTTGGTACTCAAACGCTCACAGAGCGTTGACCCGCGCAGCCCCCCCGCTCATAATTTGCGCGGGTTTGCAGCGGGATTGCCGCGGGATTTGAGCGGGCTTCGAGCGGGCTTGAGCGGGTTCGCAGCGGGCTTGAGCGGACTTGTAGCAGCGGACCCGCTCGCCGGGCGGGCTTGTAGCGGGCCCGCTCGAGCCGAATTGTAGCGGACCCGCTCGAGCGGAATTGAATAGGACCCGCTCAATCAGTAATGACTGTAGACTTTCAACAGCCTGGTGTCGATTAATTATACTTTAATGACCATGTATATGTTTTCAGTTGTATCGTCCATCGTAAATATTTATTGGATGATGTACCTCAACTATGAGATACAAATTCATACGTGTAATGTATTGCTCATGAAATCTATATTATAAGTTGAATAATATCTGCAATGTTGTACAATATGACAGTGTACTTGATGTCAGACCATTTTGATAAAAACTATTTGTAGGGAAATATTGTAGTTATTAAAGTTCAAATAGACTATTTTCATGCATGTGCAAGATCACTCACGAGTCATAAATCCAGTAATATTGGATATAGTCGTCATTTAGTGTTAGGAGCTGAGTCAATACATTTTAAATGTATCCTGTGACTGCTAACTGGTGACCGCCTTCTTTGGGAAAACAAAAGGTAATCATTCTGGTTAATGGTGGACAATGAACCAAGTGTCCACAGTAGCTTTAATTCATTCTTACGGAATGGGGACGGGTCAAAAGGCGGTTTTGTCATCATTTCTAGAGTACTTACATTGTAGGACGGTCGGATCTTGGTCAGAATTTTTGTGCACCTCGAGTGGGATATGGGGAACACGGAAATGTGCTCAATCCGGTAACCATTTTAATAGTGGACAATGAGCCACGTGTCCACGGCAGCATTATTACAATTCTGATTTAGCTGACCTTTGTATAGATGACGTTTTGTGCATGACCTCGGAGAGGCCACATAAGGGGCTCGTTATTTTGATCTCGACTTATTTTTACGTAGACATTTGAAGTATTTAGCTAGCAACATGTCCGTTTGAGAAAATTATCTTTGAATTTCTGTAGTAAGTTTCATAAACTTTTCAATTCGTAGTTTTAAATCCACGGCCTAAAGATATTGTGTTTTTATTACTATCATTATTTATGTGTCCATCGGGGACATCTCTTGCATGGCTAATATCACGGACATACACTTACATGTATATTACCGGTAGATATCGAAATCAGTGCTAATAGTTTCCCAACTATAGTAGCTAATCATTTAATTACTTTCTTATCAGAAAAAAAATCGTCACAAGTGCATTGCTCTACTCGAGCTGACTTGAATTATATTTTTTGTGATCGTATGATGTTGATGAGATGTATTGGTTTGGTTTGGTTTATTTTGTTTAACGTCCTATTAACATCTAAGGTCATTTAAGGACGGCCTCCCGTGCGTGCGACATGCATGCGTGTGGTGAATGCGTATGTGTGTTGTGGGAGGCTGCGGTATGTTCGTGTGAAGTCTCCTTGTGATAGGCCGGAACTTTTGCCGATTTATAGTGCTACCTCACTGAGGCATACTGCCGAAGACACCCAGCAGCACACCCCACCCGGTCACATTATACTGACAACGGGCGAACCAGTCGTCCCACTCCTTGTATGCTGAGCGCTAAGCAGAAGCAGCAACTACCATTTTTAAAGACTCTGGTATGTCTCGGCCAGGTGACAGAACCCAAAGCCTTCCTCACAGGGGCGAACGCTCAACTAAAGGCCAAAAGTGAGGCAGTGTCAAGGGAGACGTTAGGAAGAAGAAAGTTGTTAAGAAAGAAGAGAAAAGATAAGATCCCAAATTTAGTCGCCTCTTACGATCATGCAATGGGGGCAGCAGGTACAATTCTTACGCCCTACCTGCAGGGCATGATGAGATGTATACTCGCAAGACTAATAAAGAATTGAAAAATTTGTTACCATTTTAGCAGCCTGGTACAAAATTATTTTGTGAGATATCGAACACTTTTGTAAAGGATAATCGATTGCCTTCCCGATCTCTTTTTGCCAGCAAAGAAATACATGTAGTACGGTCTTTGATTACAAGACCGAGCATAATAGTATATACGTATGTATGTATATCTTATGATGTATATATGCTATTAAATGGAAATTGTCAAATAAAATACAGTTTAAACTATATAGACCACAGAATGATTGTGTGTGTAGTCCAATATTCTTTCTTTATTGTGAGAAAAACAATACATTTGTGTCATCTGTCATGTGTATGTGATAAAAACGTCAACAAAAACACATTTTAAACAAATTTTAATCAATTATAACGACAACATGGGAATATTTCCTGTCCTTTTTATTTCGGTAGTAAAAAAAAAAAAAAAAAAAAATACGTACTGACTATGCGAAAGTCACCATTATTATCAAGACCTAACACCCAAACAATGTGAAGTATTTCCTCCTTCACCGAGCTATTGACCAGTCCATTTTATGTCCGATGAAGCCTGATATTAGATTAACTCTAATTGTATTAGATACCCAGTGTACATACATGTAATTGAAATTTTCCATTGAAACTGGTAGGTAACAAAGAGTTTCAGGAGAAGATATGAACCTTGTCTTCAGGGAATGTAGGAGATGAGTATCATTATCTGTTTTCCTGTAAAAACGCAATCATTGAAAATTTGCAAAGAAATTACATATTCTAAATTATTACCGCTCAAATCCAAATAAAACTAAACTAAAAGTCTGTTTAAGGTCATAATTATAAACGGAAGTTCTAAATGGTTTGTCTTTTTTCTAAAAAAATCTCTTCTTTGATTACGTGTATGTAATATAATCCTATGAATATTATGTTTTTGTAACTGGATTGTTTATTCATATATATGTACGTGTGATACACTGTTAATGTTCCTCATGTAACACATTTCCATGTGTTATAGTATCCAAATAAAACTGTGTGTATGGAGACCATTTGGTTAAAATCGCGTCATTTACAAATCATGATTGGAGTTAATCAATGTGATATAGATAAATCCTCTATACACAGGACAAATACCGGTCGTGTACAGTGTAGTTACCGTTATAGAAATGTTTTCACCTGCTGTTAACATGTGCCAATCACAGATTTTGATTACAATAGCGAGTATACCTGTATCGCAGTGACCCCATCGGACCCCTACAGCTTTTTTTTACCTGCGGGCGGAATGTTGTTACATAAGGATTTAGCCTATGCTCCATGTTTACTAGTCTACCTGTATCTCACCTCTTACATTTAGGTCTTTTAGAATAAGGCACCTGCCGTTTTCCTTTTGAGGCTGTAATAGCGGAAGTAAAACCCGTTAAATCCGTATGCGATGATAATTGTATTAATCATTCTTAAATCATATATATATTTCGGATTTAAATTAGGTACGTAATTTGTATTGTTGAAAGTTATACATTTATAATATGTACATTGTACGTATTGGTTTAATGGTTGCAACATATCAAGATATACACGTGCATTGAAATAAGAGCAATTACTTCTTTCACTATATCTTTATATATAACCCCCCCCCCTCCTCTCTCTCTCCCGCTAAACCAATGTGTAAACATGTTAAAAAATAATATTATATTAAAATATTATATTATGCCATCTTGCTGTATTTTTTTCATGTAGACTTGTGTCGGGAAAGGTGGTTTTTGCCCAATCTCTTATATACATATAAGTTACAATAAAAATATGTTTAAATAAAAAATCAGGGTAACTATTTATGTCAGGTTTTGTAAGAAAATAGAACACTCAGTATCCATATTTTTAATTTCAACACATCTTATTGATGAGATAGGATTGGACATCAGACATAGCCTATATACATATATATACACATAATACTAATCATAATAACAACATTATCCGTAATAAATCATGTACATGTATTTGTTTCAACAAGCACATACAAATGTACATGTACATGTATAATTTATATATGAGACATACGTTATGGGTCCGGTTGTTCAAAACAAATGTGTTTTCATTTTAGGAAAAATGTCAAGACTGGTTACCTATCAAACGGTTGATATACAGATTAATAAGTTTACAATACAGTACATTTTACCGTCTCAGCTTATGTAAATGATAAGGATGACCACAATTCATTTCAAATATTTCATTCAGAGAATTACATAAATATTATATATATATATGAATGGATTGAACAACAAACTAAGCCTAAATGTATCAGTGTATACTGCCCATCGCCAGCCGTCGAAAAACTGTCTCGGTACCCCGTACATTGCGCGTGCATTGTGCATACTACGACGTTTACCGAGCATTGAATACATTTGTAGGTAACTCAGACGGGCATGGCTACATAACGGCTGGCGATCGTACAATTCGACCACATTTCAAATCCTGCCTATATCAAAGAAAATGTTTCACAGACAGAACTAATTGCCTTCTTTATTTTAATATATCATACATAACTACGATACTTTAAGTGTATATAAGATAAATGATTGTTCGCGCACAGCGCTAGCGAGAGCTTAACTAGAGTACATGTGAAATATCACGTGACTTATAGCGAATCTACATCACCTTATACCAAAATAGATATAAACATATATATTGCACTCATATTTTGTTCAGTTGTCATCGCTGTGAGCTTCGCAACTTGTAGATATGTACATATGTATGCAAAATAGATAAATGTTGGTGGTTTGATCTCTTAATCTTCCGTATGCTGCATAAACTGATGGTTTTGTTTTCTATTATTCATGTAGTTAGTATAATTGACATCCAAACTTAAATATTTCATCAACTACGTCTTCCCCCATGTTATTGACACCAGCGAATATCAAATCTGAGAACTACTTTTTATTAGAAAAAGGTCACCTTTAGGTCGAAACAGGCCAACGTGCGTCATGTTCCTCATTCATACGATCCAGCTAACATGTACATGTACTGTATGTACACCAAAAAGACAAAACAACTTAGAAATATATCAGAATACTCAATCTAATTAAAATCAGATGTACATTTGCATTTTGCACTACGCTACTCTCCGTATGAACATTTTTAGATACAAGATGTTGTTTAAAAAATAACTTCGTGTTTAACCTTTTTCTATGATTATACTTTAAGATCCATAAAATGTATTTTTGTTAAACTAAACTTCATTACTTACGCGACCAAATTACTCTTGATTTCATACTTACACAAGCAGAGAACAATTCAAGCAAGTGAATACGAAACATATTTTGTAAACCTTACATTACATTCTGCGAACGTTTCTGATGAAATAAATATGAGTTCCTTCTTATTCATCGTTATATTTAAAAAAAAAGATTGCAGGATTTCTTGTGTCCATGTTACGGGAGCGGGATCGCTGACTGAGCGGGTTTGCTGGCCCGCCGGAGCGGGATCGCTGGCTGAGCGGGTTTGCTGGCCCGCCGGAGCGGGATCGCTGGCTGAGCGGGGTTGCTGCTTGTCAGAGCGGAATCGCTGCGTGAGCGGGATCGCAGCGACATCGCTTGCGCGGGATTACGGCGGGATTGCAGCGGGGTTTTAATCCCCATCGCTCGACGGGCGCAAACGCGCTGTGAGCGTTTGAGTACCAAATCACCCTCCTCGTACTGTATATATCGATTCGTGTTAATTTCGTGATGATACTTAATTGCCAAAAAACTAAGATTTCGCGGTAACTGATAGGGTCACGTGACTTTGTAGTGTCCTAAGTGTATGCAGTGTATCCATCAACAGAGTCATTTCTTATTCGATTATGGAGAAGTGGCACTGATATGTTTTTCCGATTCTCAGAACTATGCGAGAGTACGAGATTATTGCTTTACAAGACATATGGAATTTTCGGAAACGATTATAGCTGGATATAGTGCTATCATATTTTATGAACGCTTCGAATACTTATCGGCGCATCATTACTGCATAAGACATGATATCCATCATCTAGGTCTAGCTCATCAAATTTCACTTTGAATGTCCCTGGATGGATAAAAGTTATTTAAGGTAAGTCTTTAGCTAAGCAAAGTCTCATTTCGGATGAACTTTTTGATATTGATTCTCTGTTTTAGTTTCCCGAATTTTCTATTTGAAATTAGTACTTGCTATGATATGATAATACACAGAGGGAACATCTTGGTTTAATCACATAGCCAGATATTGATGGATATCATTACAATATCAGTTGTGTTACAGCATTTGGCGTATGGAAATTGTTTTGGAAAAGGTGTTCTTCAAATCACCGCAATCAAAAGAAAGGGAATAGCATTGCTTATTCAATGCAGAGCTGCTTTAATATTTGAACTGATCAATCGTTTTTATCAAATTATGCCTTTCTTTTCCCTTTCTGTTTGCATTTAATATTATTTTACTAACTTGTTCCTTAAATGCATGCACAGTCAACGACATCCATTAGCCGACATCTAAGTGAAATTGAAACGAAACTGTCAATATGTTTTTTTTTTGTTTTTGTTTTTATTTTTATTTATGGTCCTAATTCCCGAGAAAGTATCCGAACAGTTGGGTAACCCAAACATTCACAACGTTCATATGAATACACATAACATATATATGCATTTTTTAGATCGTAGTTTAGATTATTCACCTTCAATACTTATTTAGAGGTATATTTGGATTAAGCGATAACATATTTCATCTGGAACACAAAGCACATACCAACCATGGGTCAGTGTTTGAGCAAACAACCTTATAAAAAAAAGACAAAAGCTTTGGAAAAAGAAGTTGAAATTCTTCGAGAGAAGATTGAGGAAAACAGTCATGAAATTAATAGACTTTATGCTGCTTTTGAATGTCCAAGGCACTGCAATTTTGTCGAAACGTTGCAGAAAGTAGAAAAGACTCAACGAGCACATGAACTTTTACTTTGTAATTTACCTATGCCACAGAACAATCCTTCACATGCAAGGACAAGAATTCATCGAGCAGTTTCATTGACAGATAAACCTTTCATTATTTAAGGTAAGGGTGTATTGTCAATAACCAGAACAAGGCGTACTTAATTGCTTCCTTTCCCCGTTGTTCTTTTGTAATCGCTGATGCTGAATAATTCATAACTTATTAAATTAACAAAGCCACACAATATTAAGGCTTATTCTTTTTACATAAAAGGTTTTTCCGATTTAATTTGTATCATGTTTTAGCCGATGTTTTAATAAGTATACAATACACAGAGCAGGATCGGCCTGTTTAATCGTATTATGTAGCGGCGAAATGCAGTATGTCATACCAAACAAAGAAATGCAATATGTCATACCAAACAAAGAAATGCAATATGTCATACCAAAAAAAGAAATGCAATATGTCATACCAAAAAAAGAAATGAAATATGTTATACCCAAAAATACGTACTCTATATCTCACAATGTGTTGTTTATTTTTTTAACAGGCTGGCACCGACGATTGAATGGAAAAGCAGGCCGGGCCATGCTGCATTTTTACCTCCTGGTACCACTTTTGAGGAAGGAAGCTAACTCTCCGCGAGACGAAGGTGGAGCAGCTGTGGAATGACTACAAGAGTCAGACAGTGAGGACTTCAGCATTCCTGAGGGGTATCTCGAAGCTTTGTGCTCCGGGATTTCCTGAGTAGAAGTGTAAATGTGTATAGAACTTTGTAGTGTTGTGGACATTGCTAAGAAGAAAGATGTGTTTCAGTCTTGTTTTTTAGTGTCTTAATTAAATAAAATTCATTTGCATAAACATCTAGTAAGTATTATATGATATTAAGGAAATTATATATTTGTGCTGATTTATGTCCTTCTTTTATCTCTTCTTTGTTTATTGTATGTAAATATCTACGTTTATATGTAATATTATTTTCAGAGTGAAAAGTGTATATACCGGTAGAACTGTGAAATAATTGTTAAATAAGTGTTTAAAGTATTTTATATTAATATCAGTCTAACTATAAAAGTATAAATGCAGTTAAGAAATGTATCATATTCACCAAATAAAGTCAGATTTGTATATGCATTAGTACATTGTTGTAAATATATATATATGCTTTTGTACATTGAAATTTGTGAAGAGAAAGAAGTTGAAAGTTGGAAATATGATTAGATACTATATGTATTAACACTTAAATGAGGTATAAATAAATAATATATATCCCATCTACTGAATTTTATTGTCTTTTCTTTTCTTTGTTATACACCGGGACGTTTTATAATAATAATACGAGGCAAAAGATGATATCACGGATCCAATCACAACACCGCGAAAACAACACGATATATTGTTAGCTTCGATTACTCAAGCTATACAACAATGACGGAGACAAAATTGTATATTCCGATTAAGGGGCGACAACCTGTACTGAATTAAATTGTAAAATTATTATATGAAAAGATTAAAAACACAACATGGGGGGTTGAAACGACTAAGGGGCCGGAATGACTAAGGGGCCGGAACGACTAGGGGGCCGGACTGGTAGAGGCCGGAACGACTTGTACAGACTAAGCCATACAACATTAAAGTTAAACTTTTTTTTATGTAGGAATGTGGATAAAAAAGGCTTATCCAATGTTATTGTTTATCTTGGTTTAGCTTTTCTAATTGGTATTTATACATTACAAATCAAATGACGCGCCTAAATCATTCTGTTATAATTTTAGTTTTAATAATTATATATGCATTTTACAATGTATTAATATGCAGTACACCAGTACTGACAGGGTTAGTAACCTAAACCCTATCAATTCGGATAAACGTGATGACGTAATGTATTTTGCACGTGCGAATTGTTTCTTAAACTTCAAATTGTTGCTCCGCTGACAATGAAGCTATAACCCAAGTTACAGTCGACTCTGTGTGTAAGTATTTGCCTTAATTAATAGATTGCGTGTTGTTTGGTTAATACAGTGACACTTCCCGGAAATGAATGACACCACTGCAGCACATGCGCAATAGACTTTAGAGAGCGGTGTGACAAGGGACATAACTCATGTTTTGGGAAAGGGCTATAGCGAATGTCTCGAGGTCACTGCTACCTATAGGACAAAAATGGACTTTTTCTGAGAGTTGTGTTTATTGTATGTTTACAGATTGCAGCAGAAATGTGCAAATGATTCTTTGTATTATGGACTTAATCTCAGATAGTACTACGAGATGCTCTGCAACAAAAGCAACATGTTAGAGGACAAGAATATGTTGGTCAATGAGAAAGACTGATTCCAACTGCTCAACTGGAGTTATTTCACCATGGTCGACTTGTTCACCCGACTTGCTATCCTCACGCAATTCCTACTACATGCTTGGATGTGACACTGAGCTAATAATGGTTTCTCAAAATACTTTTCAAGTAGGGTTTTTTGAAGTATGTGTTCTTTTGAGATCAGTTGATTAAATGAAGGACATGTAATTTCAATCATTCATTTAAGAATTTTATTTCATTTTGAATGGGTAGTGCACTATTTCTTGATGTTTTATGTATAATAATTATTAATCATATTTAAAGTCTTAATTACTTGATTTCAGCATATATACATAGTGAAATCCACTTAGTTGTTTATTATGCTTTTAGCTGAAATTATGTCATTCAATTGGTGATGGAATCCTCTTTCAGGGAATAGTGATAATAACAACATCAACTTGTAAATAGTTATCAATATTATTTTAGATTGCTTAAACATGAAAAGTATTTTTATTGAAAACGGTGCCAATTTTGATTACATTATTGTATCACACAACAATGCTCATTATGTTACTTTAATACAACTGATGGTTTTGAAATAAACTTTTTGTCTTAAAAATTTTGCAGTTTTGTCACAAAGTTTAGGCATTAGTTAACACCTGCTCCATCAGTTGATCTCTCAATCTAGAAATATCAACTCTGTCATGATCATCATCATCTGGGTAACCATCCTCTTCATCGTCATCCTCGGGCAGTGGGATACGCTTTCTAATGCCTATGTAATGCAGCACTGCTGTTGCAAGGATGACATTGCGAGCTTTCTTGGGCGACAACACAAGACCTTTATGAAGACATCTGAATCTCATCTTCCATATTCCAAATGTGCGCAATGACACAGCGGGTGCTACGGCGAGATGCATTGTAACGCCTGTCTCCATGTGTTTCAGGATTCTGTTTAGGGACAAGCAACAATGGTTTAAGCCCATAACTACCGTCTCCAAGTAACCATCCTCCTGCTATGGTCCCTGCTTCAAAAGCTGCACTCATATCACAAATGTTCCATATGTGAGCATCATGTGTTGCACCAGGCTATTTAGCTACAATGTTTAAAACAAATGGTCTGCATCACATACTCCCTGAATGTTCAAGGCATGAAAGCCCTATCTGCACACATACAAATGTTCATCCTCTGTCGGCGTAGATATCGGTATAAGTGACCCATCAACAGCCCCAAAGACATTTGGAAATCTTATTACAAAAAAAACCCTCTTTTTATTTGACCTTGACGTTGAAAATCCAATGGGAACCTTATATATCGTTGATTTTGAAGTGCATCAACAATGACCGACATGTAACTATCACTGGCAAAGTACCTGAGAGCTATCCTCACCTGCAATGAAACTGGAAGAGCACGATTTCTCATTGTTGCTCTTGATAGTTCCATATTCCTTTAGTGCTGAAGTATGCTTTCAGTTGCAAGATCCAGACCAAAAGTGAGGCATTATCAAGGGAGACATTAGGAAGTTGTTCAGAAAGAGAAAAGATAATATCCCAAATTTAGTCGCCTCTTAATCATGCAATTGAGGCAGCAGGTTCATTTTTTGATGGGGAAACTATCTACATGAAAGCAGAAAGAAAAACATAGCATTTCAGCAACAGATGCAGAAATTTTGAGAGCAGCATCATTATTTGACATGGATGTGCACGTGTTCAGCCACAATGGAACTGACAGAGTAAATATGAAATTTAGCTGGTTAAGATACACATCACTCTCATCAGTCCAACACCAAATCTGGTCTATACTTGCAAAATCTTGCTAACGACCACTTTAATGTTGTTTTAAACTGCTAAACGAGTCTTTCAAGGTTTCATTATGAATACGGTAATCACATTTGACAGACACTCCATCTTTAAATCAAACATTAAATTGGCTATGTTGAAAACTCTTTTGAATAACGCAGTTTAAATGGAACATGAACGAGGGTATTTAGTCTAAGTATTACCCGTCAACATATATGTGTTGAGGAGGGGTTATAAATCTAAGATGGAGGTGGTAGTGATCAGATGAGTTAGTTATTTTTTTTATGTTGTTATATATACATGTATCATATTTGATAATATACAGGATCTATAGACATGCATAATCTGGGTATTGTTTTTAACATATTGCATACTGTAAACCAACTTATTTCTGTGGCAATTGAATTATGTGACTTTGTCATAACAAGTATGTATTTGATGATTTAAATTTGCAATATGAAATTGAATATCATATTGCTGTATGTTGTGAAATTAATTTGCTACTACTATGTTGCTCTGAAGGCACTATATGTACCAGGTAATGAAGTAGATATATTAATTATAATGCCATATAAGAGCAAAACTCCTGAACAGTCTATGTAATATTGACAGGTGTATATTTGTTTTACGTGTGAAGACTTCATAAGGAAAACGCACACCGCATAATCCCTTATAAGGGAGTCGGGCGAGGGTATTTTGGCATAGGGGGGCGCCGTTATACAAGACCATTTTTTGGAAATTTTTCTGAAACAGGCTATAGTACAAGAAATTTTGGCAGAAACCTCACTGATTACGTCATTCCCATGGCAAACTACTGTGTAGCACATGGGTAACGGGCATATGTACAGATGAAACATGAAAAGCTATGCTAATTCCTTTAAGTTACGGGTACTGAATTGTGCAAAGGAGAAAGGTAACAGACAGGCTGCTAAACAGTTTAAAGTTGACAAGAAAATGTGTAGAGAGATGGCGAAAAATTTAAACAGAAATATCGGGAAAGGATGTAAAAAAAAAAACCGCCAAAAACTACCCGGTGGTTGACGAAAAGTTGGGAACATGGATATTGAAAACAAACTGTTAGAATGGTTTGCCGAACGTCGTAAACAACATTTGTGTGTTGCGGGAAAAGCTCTCCGGGCCGAGGCCCTTAGTTTACATAGAGAAAACGGGACATTATCTATCAACGAGGAGGACTACTAAAAATAAAATCAACACATGGTAAGCTTTTGTCTCTATTTTTTATTCACCATGTTAAAATTTTGTCCCAATTTTGTGGGGGCGCCCTCAAAAAGGTTTGGTTTATTTTGTTTTACGTCCTATTAACAGCTAAGGTCAGGGAATATACGGTATATTGGTTAATTTACCTGTGAGAAAATGATCGGAGCAGACTTTATAGTGCCTTTTGTTAGGGTCAAAGTCGAAGCCATCTCTATTTATTCTCGCCAGCCGCAGGTTGCATCTCTCGAGTGAAAGCTTTTCCGTCACCTCTCCTTGATGAGAAATAACTTAAGGGATGTCAAAATACTGTCTTTTCGTCGTACCAGAATCAGCGCGATTTGTACAGCCCAAAACAACACATGAGTGAACCATAGCTTGAGGATATTTTAACTGTATTAATTAAGTTCAATGACTCGTGATGTATACTGCCCTGCAGGTAGGGCGTAAGAATTGTACCTGCTCCCCCGCCCCCATTGCATGATCGTAAGAGGCAACTAAATTTGGGATATTATCTTATATATCATAATTGCCATATGAACATGTTGATACTGAATTTTACCTGGAGGTCATGACTTCTCGTGTAGCTTTTGGGGCTCAGTCCAACAAGGGGCCACGAAAGGCCAGCATGGCCAGTCTCAGTTCTCAACGCAATAGCAAGGTCTGTTGTCACGTTCTTTTCATATTTTACTATGAATTGTTGACATAACTGAGCATACAGACATGACAATTAACAGTGCACGCTATGAAGGTCTCCATCTAGTCAGAAAATCTTGTAATGTTCTCGCAACAGCAACGGTCATATGAGGATTCGTGTCGAGGAAAGTAAACAAAGCACAGCAATGAGAAAAGAATGAAGTATTGCAATGGGAACAGAATATCAATCTTTATAGAATGCACAGAAGGAAGTCCTGTTTCTTGCTACTTACCCTTAAATGTACCATTGCCAACTTTACGGACGGAGGCCACAGGTTACAGAAATATACGTTTGATCATTCTGATCACAAACCGTACATATTTTACACGGAGGTTTTGATTCAAAAGCTTCAACATTGGGTCATATTTTACCCGGATTGTTAACAGAGCCTGTCACATCAGCTACCGAGTACTCTCGACATTTTTGGTAGTATTTGTTGACAACATGTGTTATTTATATGATATACTCTATATATACTTTATAGTCTAGGTGGGATTTTTTCTTGTCGTTTTTGTTTGTAAAGAAGAAAAAAATAGGTCCAATGGGCCTGTATTGCTGGTTGGCCTATTGGGGTGTCCTGCTGGGTGTCTGGCAGTAGCAGTGTTTCAGTGAGGTAGCACTATCAATCGGAAACACGAGAGGCAGTCATTAAATAACCTGTCCTATTAATAGGACGTTAAACAAATGAAACCAAACCAAACTCAATCCCAGAATGCTGAGCGCTAAGCAGGCATAGAAACTCGGCCAGGGAACGGAACCAAAAGTTTTCTCCACAGGGGCAAACGCTCGACTAAAGGCCGAAAAGTGAAGCACTTTCAATGAAGACAATATAAAGAAGGAAGTTGCTAAAAAGAAGAGAAAGGTAAGATCCGTAATTTTGTCGCTTTTAGGTGCCTCAACCTAAATAGAATGTATGGTTTGTCCTTGTCTGAAAGAATATGTATTCAAGTTTTGAATTTTCCCCAAAAGAATAAAAAAAAAAAATGTACTGAATTATTGAAGGGTGGAATCAATTTTACTCAGAAGGGAAGAAATTAAAAGCGTGTTTTCGCTGTATATTTCACCAGATGGAGACCTTACCTTAGAGCGCATATCTTTCAAGGTATCATCAAGTATATACTTTATTTTAAATGTATAGGAGCTTGCGCATAACTTTCAAGGCATCATCAAGTATATACTTTATTTTAAATGTATAGGAGCTGAAGGAAACATTATGAAGAAACATCTTTTGCTGACCGAGAATCTCGTATTGCTGACCCTCATTGGGTCAGAAGTATCAGCAGACGCTAGTAACAATACTGAATGTTTGTTTCCCCAGGCTGATGACACATTCATTATACAAGTTCTCATTTCGCACGGAAAGAATGTTCAGAAGAGTTAGCTGACGCAGTCCAGTTTAGGGATTTGTTAAAAGATAAAAATGAAGATCGTGTCCCTCGTGTGGACGGATGTCTTAAAGGTCCAGGATCAGTCTATACCGTTTACATGTCTTTGTGCTGCAGTATTGGTTTATCGCAGATGGCTATTTAAGTTAATCACACTTTTTCTCCAGTGTATCACCTAAAATGATATTTCTTTGGTTTAGTATTGTTTAACGTCCTATTAACAGCGGAGGTCATTTTCGGACGGCATGTGCGTTTGGTTTGATTTTATTTGTTTCATGTCCCATTTTAAATTAGGTATTGTTTTAGGTATATCTGTAAGCGATTCGAGCGATCGAGTTTCATTATATTAAGCTATCAACCAATTTCATTTTTCTTTTAAATTTTAAAATTCAATTAGATTGTTTTGGAAAAAGCTATATTTTGACTTTTTTTATACTTGTTTTGTTCGTTTATGTTTTACGGCCCATCGACAACTAGTGTCATTTAAGGCCTAACATTATATTATCATTTTTTATTTTTCAAGTTAAAATCAGATAAAATTAGTCATTTTTAAAAGCATTCGTATTGTATATTTAGATAATTATGATAAAAGGGTAAAATATATATATGTACGAATAGAGTATGTGAACCTTGTGATATAAATAGAACGTCAAAGGGAGTAACGTTAAAGACATCGAAGTCTATAGAACAGATCGATTTCTTTCAAGTAGCTAAATATTGTTTTCGAATCCACGGAACTGAAAAGGGTTTTCATATCCGGGACTCGAAAGTACTTATCACGAATGTGCTTGAAATCGGAACATTCTATTAAAAATGCTCCACTGTGAATTGAGCATCACATGCATGTGTGCCCGGTACGGAGCCGAGAGAGGACGATTTCCTCTCTACGATCCTTCCGACTTGGTGTTGATGTTTTAAGATTCGGTTGTACTTTAAAACGTTTGTTGCTCGTCTCGAGAGACCAGCGTTGCTGCCATTTACTCTAGATGGCAGAACTAATTACAGGTTTGAAATCAGTGTATGGTATTTTGATATTTGTTTGTTGCAGATTTAGAGCATGTTTTGCTTGGCGGTCAACAAGTTCGTTGCCTTTAATTCCGACATGGCTCGGAATCCAAAGTAATGTTATTTTGCATTTTTTTAAGATACGAGATATTCGTAAAACAAGGTTTTGTATGAGTATATTTTTTTGGATCTCGTAATTGTAAATTCTGAAGGACAGATAGAGAGTCGGAACAAATGATTGCCTTTCTAATGCGTTGTTCATCGATATGGTCGAGGGCCAAATCGATGACACATGCTTCCGCAGAGAAAATAGTGTCGCCATCTGGTAAGCGGTCGAAGAGCAATGGCGATTGGTGTAGCATACTGCGGAGACATTTTCTCCATCTTTTGAGCCATCAGTGTAGATCTGAACGTGATCTTTAATGTATTCCCGAAAGGATGATTTGTGTTCTTCGGGTAATGCACTCGATTTTGCCCTCTCGTGTAGAGTAAGGTTAATATCCGGTGTTTCGACAAGCCATGGCGGTACATCCCATACGGTGTATTCGCCTATGTTGTCTAAGCTTATGTTAAGTTCATGAAGAAAATTCGAAATTCTAATGCCAGATGTTGGTAAGAGTTTTTGGTTTTGAGTGAATATGTTTCGGTATTGCGGATTGACAACAAGATCAAAAGCCGAGTTTTTCGGGTTGGATTTCAATTGGGCGGCATATTGAAGCGTACGTTTTTTCCTTCGGTCATTTAAAGATGGTTCATTTGCCTCTACATAAAGGCTCTGCACTGGTGTTGTTCGGAAAGCACCAAGTGCTAGACGTAATCCTTGATTATGGATAGGATCCAACATTTGCAGGTAAGAATTCCGTGCCGATCCATAAACGATGGACCCATAGTCGAGTTTTGATCGAATAAGTGCCCTATAAAGGCGCAGAAGCATTTCACGGTCTGCGCCCCAGTCAGTATGGGATAGTACTCGTAAAATGTTCATTGCCTTTGAGCACTTATCCTTTAGGTGTTTAATATGTGGAACAAAGGAGAGTTTTGAATCGAAAATTAGTCCGAGGAATTTGGTTTGCTCTACAACTGGAATTTTGCTTCCATTTAATGTTAGATCGGGATCATTATGTGGCTTTCGTTTTTGGCAGAAGTGCATGCAGACAGTTTTTGATCTGGAAAATTTGAAGGGAGCTGGCAGTTGCGAGACGAGGTTATTAAGTTGCTCACAAGTGAAAACAATACTCGGAGGAAGATTAATTGAACAGACAGTTACTTGTCTGTGTAAAGTTGCACAGACAGCAACAGCCTGTAAATTTGTGTTTAACGTGATAATTCTGTGAGGAATAGTTTTATGGACAGCTATAGCTGCGCCACCTCTGTTTCCTACCGTTGCGATGCTATTGTAGAGCGAGAAATTTCTGAAAGTAATTGTTTTTTTTAACATGACCTCCTGCAGGCAAAATAAGGCAGGTCTAAATTTTTAAACTCTTCAAAAGTTGCCCTTAGTCCGCGTATGTTCCATTGTATGATAAAATTGTTCGTATTGATGACCACTATCCAGGTTCGTGATGGACGCTCTTTGGACTGACAGGACTACTTGGAGTAGGTTGTCTGGTAACAGCAGCATTGCTGTCACCAAACTCGCTGTCGTCCGCAAGAACGTCGTACCTGTTATGACCATGGATAGGGTCATTTGAGCCTTTGCTGGGCTTTCTGTTGTTTAAGGAAGGTAATCTGTGTAGTTTTACCTTCGGTTTTCTTTGGTCTTGAGGTGGTGTGGTTGCTGGTCGTTTATTGGTGTTACCAGCAATCTTTTTAAGGTCTGATGGCTGTGATACAGTCCGTCTATGGTGGGTGACCCTCGGCGTCGATGTTTGTGTTATATGGCGTGCAGGTGTATGTGCTGAAGGTGCTTGCATATTGGTCTTGATAACTGCCGTTTCGTCAGGCTGGGAAGGTCTAACTGATGTTGAGGTGGTCTTAGACGCTACCCTTCCTGACTTGAAACGACATGCCAAACCGAAAAGAATCGTGTCATTCCTTTCGTCCATCAAAGGTGGTACCTCCGCACCGAAAGCTGGCTTATCAAAGTAAGCCTACTAATAACCGTAGCGGTGTGTTTCGCCCGGAGCCCCGACTCGTCCTACTACATATGTTTGGTTTGGTCTGGTATATTTTGATTAACGTCCTATTAACAGCTAAGGTCATTTAAGGACGGCCGTGCGTGCGACATGCATGCGTGTGGCGAGCGCGTATGTGTGTTTTGGAGGCTGCGGTATGTTCGTGTTAAGTCTCCTTGTGATAGGCCGGAACTTTTGCCGATTTATAGTGCTACCTCACTGAAGCATACTGTCGAATACACCCAGCAGCACACCCCACCCGGTCACATTATACTGACAACGGGCGAACCAGTCGTTCCACTCCAAATATGCTGAGCGCTAAGCAGGAGTAGCAACTACCATTTTTAAAGACTCTGGTTTGTCTTGGCCAGGGGACAGACCCCAAAGCCTTCCTCACAGGGGCGAACGTTCAACTAAAGGCCAAAAGTGAGGCATTATCAAGGGAGACATTAGGAAGAAGAAAGCTGTTAAGAAAGAAGAGAAAGATAAGATCCAAAATTTAGTCGCCTCCTACGATCATGCAACAGGTACAATTTTTACGCCCTACCTGCCGGGCAGGAAATAGGTGGGAACTCTAGTCATTTTCTTGAAGAGATGCGTGTAATTTTATGGGTTTACCATTACTGTATTATGACGGTTTGTTTTACAGAATTTTATTTTTAACAGACACTATATCGATTTTTATTTTACCGTAGGATATTATAGATATTAAAATTGTTTAAACGCTAATATGAATACTCTAACCCATGAATTACCAAATTAAAAACCTGACTTATCAAACATTATCTAAATGTTTTCAAAAATTGTAAACGAGAGCAGCAGAAAATGAATGGATTGGTTTGGTTCATTTTGTTTAAAGGGGGAGCTGCCCTATAAATAGCTCGAGATCTCACGAGATTTTCATAATGGACGTGGCAATTTCAAAATAAATCGGCCCCCTGCTTCAGCTTAAAAATCACTGGATAACAGTAGATTTTTCACTTAGTTTGTAATTAAATTTGTCACATACATTCATCTAACTGGTAGTTACATACAGAATGAAAATTAGAAAAGTTGATGTTGTAATATGTGTGTAATGTAGATAAATACATCGTCGTCCGGGAGTCAAAACCTCGTAACTGCACTTTTTGTAAAAACACGTTTTTGCACTATTTTTGATCTTACCGCCCCCATACATCATCTCTCAAAAGCTTGTAGCCCAATGAAAAGTCTGATGAACAAATCAATATTGAAACAATTCCAGAAGAACGACAAGATGCTATCATTCATGGGACAATATCAAATGTTGTTGTAACAAAGTCATCCCAATGCAGTAATTTCAAAAAAAACCAATCACTGACAAAGGTGCAACCACCAGTACCATTGTCAGATGCACCCATTTTTTACATTGTCAGATGCACCCATTGTGGTATGAAACAGCATGCAAAAAGATTTCTTATCGCGGAAAAATGAATGTGCAAACTGAAAATAGTCAGCTTAAACTGACCATTTTCAACTATCTCTTAACACTTTTCTTGACAAATGAAGACGAACTTCAGATGCTTCAAGATGTTGAAGAACTTGAGGACTTTCTACTTGGAGCTGAAGGCCTCAAATTCCATTATTCCAACGACTTTGTAGTTAACAAGATGGTCTCTGTACCCCATACTGCTGCATCACCAGATAGTACGGTGGCAACCAAGTGCACAACCTCTTCATCAATAGACGCATCACCAACATACTGTTGAATTGTTTGAACTTTTAATTTGAAGTAATTTTTTCATTATATCATACATACTGATTTTTAGTCAACTAGCTATATAGCTGGTAATTGTTCTTCCTTCAAAAGGTTTTGAAGAATGATTGCAAAATAAAGATAACAGCTGGCAATGCAACCACCCATAAATTTACAGATCTTGATGTAAATATATTTTAATAATGCATCTTGCATGATCATTGTATGTTAACATATTCTTAATGATCCCATAACATTGTTACATTTCGAGATTGATTCAAAAATATTTATTTACTACATGTACGTCCAAGTGGTATGTATACACACATTTATTACTGGTCAGGTAGAGGGAATAGGCGAAATAATTTAAATTCCGGATATACGGTCCGGATCCGGCTTTGTTGTAATTAATTTACTCTGTAACCACGTTTTCCGGTTTTGATTTGAGAATGATAAACAGAAGAAACTGTGAAGATTTGTCCGTTATTATTTTCAATTTGTAACCTCTCACACATGTCAACCCTGACATAGAAGATGGTGAAGAATCTAAACGACACTGGAGAACTTTTATCTATCTTTTGGTCACAAATTTCATAAACTTTTGCCGATTTCGATGTTTGAATTTACCCGATGTGTCGAATCGTTATCGGACATGCCTGTCAGTGTGCCCTTAAATGACCTTAGATGTTAATAGGACGTTAAACAAAATAAACCAAACCAAACCAAACTGTCAGTGTGGATGATCTGATTAGTACACGATGGTGATGGTAACCCCGATTGCTTTTGTCCATTCCTTGCCTTTCGATGATTAATAAGAAGTTGTTTGTCCTGCTCAAGTGCTGATTAGTGATTACATTGTAACGATAAACAGATAAATCCCTCACTATGCATCGTGACGACATCTCGACGCCTAGTCGCCATCTACAAGGTATATTCACCTGCCTAACACCAGGACATTCATATTATTATGAAAGCTCTCACGATCTCGACCCCTCAACATCAAAGCTGTTTCATATTGTTGACCATGGCCATGAACAGACTGCTGAACCCCATCCTCCAAACTCAGGTTATGAGAACCAATCCGGGGACAACCAACTAGGTGCAAGTGCCTCCCCAGTATTTGTAATACCTGCCATGTCGACAGAAAAAGTGCACCTCAGTAAATTTCACGGGTATGTAGAGGAAGATGCCTCCAAGTTTTTATCCGAGTTTGACAGTTACACCATCTTCAGTGGCCTATACTTGGACCCAACGCCAGCACGTAAAATAGCAGCCTTCCATTTGCACTTGGCACGACCGGCATTAACCTGGTATGATACACAATCTGCTGAGACAAAATTATCATGGGACGGATTGAGAAAGGCCTTTGTCACAAGCTATGTCAGCGAAAACCGTCTTAATCCTGCCATTATTGCTGCTTCATCGACATTTCAGAAACTACACCTTTTGCCAGGTCAGCCTCTGGAGGATTTTCACAGTCTACTCATACAACAAGGAAAGCGTTTGGGGAAAGGTGAGAGAGACATGTTAATTCAGTTCATGGAAGGCCTTCCTCCAGCTCTCGCACTTTTTATACGTGTCTCCAATTGCACTGACCTGCATACTATCCTACAGGTAGCTCAACATGTTGATGCCGCTGGATACCGCTACAGCTATCCTGGTGTTGATTCCGCCCCAAAAACAATACTCAAGTGTTTGTGTAGCTGAGAAAAGTGGTTCACCTCCCCTCGAATGGAAAAGGGTGATTGTACCTTATCACGTTCTGAACTTGATGACATCAACACATTGTTGGTTACATCTTGTAAATTGACCAATTCTGGTACTCCCCAGATGTCACCACACCCTATGGCTATCATGGCGGGGGTCCAGCCGTTTTCATGTTTTGTATGTGGTGGCCAGGGCCACAGGAAACGTCACTGTCAGTGGTCAGGTAGAGGTCAGCCTCAGTCTGATGTTCAGTGTCAGTTGTGCCAGCAGTGGGGTCATGCTGCATACCAGTGTTATCAACATATTTCTCCAAACCAGCAACCAGCTCCAGCTTTTGACATGTCTAGACCACCCCCGCCGCCACAGAGTTTCATGCCAGCTCCACCCCCACTTACCAGTGCTCCGGGAAACTAGACCCCCGAGGGATTTCGGTCGCGCCCCCTCGGGAGGGACATACATGTAACTCAAAAATCGCGACGGCGTTCGCGCAGCATAGAACCAGTGAGGAATAGAACTACTTCTAGAGAGAGACATTCAGAGACTGAGACTGAGATTTCAAGTGACAGTACTGACTATGTAGGGATGAGGATCTACAAACTAACGTATGTATATTCCAGTGAGAATTGGTAATCTAAGAGTAACAGGTTTACTTGATAGTGCCAGTGAGATAAGTGTTATATCTGAAGCATTATATGCCATGTTGCCTCATTCATGTAAAAGTCCTATTGATGCCTCGGATTCTGTTGAGGTTAAAGTAGTTGATTCAAGTAGTCATACCATTCGCACTCTAGGTTAATCAACTATCAAAGCCCGCTTGTATGATGGGTTGACAAATATTTTGGTACATGTACTCAAAAACACATCCCATCCTTTATTGTTGGGGGTAGACTTCTTAAGAAAACATCATACAGTTTTAAACTTTGGTAGTAATGATATTGGATCTAGTAAACTCAAGGTGAGATGTAAACAGAGGCTAGAGATACAGCCAAATTCTGAATGTATAGTGCAATGTAAACTGCCTGAAGGTTCATCTGTTGGAATTCAAGGTGTTTGTAGTGGTAGTCGAAAGACCGAGAAAGCAGGTTTATTGGTAGCCAGGTGACACATGTACCTGTCAATAGAGCGTCACATTTAGGTGGTACAACTACTGTAAATATTAACAAAACCACTAGTTGTCAACTACCAAATAGTCCACATGATGTATCAGACCAGTCAGAATGTAGTAGTTCAAATACTGTCAGGCATTCTGATGTTAGAATTTCAAAAGGTATTCACAACATTGTGGGGGATCATACAGGTGTAAATAGTGATGTTCAATTACCAAATGAGAATGTTTCTGTTGTAGTGGAGACTTTGAATGCTACTTCACATGTTGATATTGGTAATCATTTGTCTAGTCCTGATTTTGTAAAATTTTTGTCATATTTTAATTTGTCTGATCCTCAGAAAAAGGAGTTAGCGCAATGTTTGTATAGACATAATGAAATATGTGTTACTGATGAAAATCCTTCGCTTGGTGACTGGAGAACGGTGGTAGAACATCGTATACACCTTACACCTGATGCTGTGTCGAAGCATCAGAAACCATAGACTTTCACCTGACAAACGAGAGGTACTTCGTACACAGCTTACGGAATTGTTAAACCAAGGTATTATATCTCCAGTGAAGGAAACAGGACATACCAATTTCTAGCCTGGTAGTGCTAGTTCTCTAACGGCCCTCCAAGCCATCCTCGGATGATCCGCGAAACTTGGCCAAGTCTCATTTAGCCTTAGATCGTTTCTGTTGCGACTTGCGCTATCTAAACTCTCAAACGCAACCATTTAGATATACCATTCCAAATTTACAAGAGTTGACCAAATCTTTTGAAGTTACACCCAACTTTATCACATCTATTGATATGAGCTCCGGCTTCTTTCCAATGGATATTGCTGAGGATTCACGAAAATACTGCATTCAATACCTGCTTTGGATCGTATAAATTCCTACGGTTACCGATGGTGCTTAGCACATCCCCCAACTCGTTTCAGTTACTCATGGACAAAGTGTTGCATGGATTAACATTTAAGTCTGTCTTGTGCTATTTAGATGACATTCTAGTGTGTTCAGATACATTTGAACAGCAAATTACGGATTTAGAGGAAGTTTTCAGCAGACTCGAAGCAGCAGGATTAAAACTTGGCCCCAAAAAGTGCGCGTTCGCTCGTTCGAAATGTACCTTTCTAGGACACGAGATTTCCCATGCAGGTATTCGACCTCCTGCTGATCGTATAGCGGCTGTTGTCAATTTTCCTAAGCCCACTGACCAGAAGTCGCTTCGGCGGACCATGGGTCTTTTTAATTGGATCAGGAAATCTATCCCGCGATTTAGTGAAATCAAATTTCCCTTTTAACCAGTTACTTCGAAATGGTGTTTCTTTTAGATGACTAGTGAACACCAATCTGCATTTGACAATGTGAAATCCCTTTTAGCCGAGTCGGACGCTTTAGCATTCCAACTCTATCACAGAATCATTCAAATTTTAGCCATTTAAACGATAAATAAAGTTCTTGAGATTTATTAAAAATTGCCGATTACAAAAAAAAAAAAAAACGAAAATCCGGATTTTTTTCCGTTTTGGGTCCGGAACTGTGTTTACTATCGCCCAGGTGCGAGATGCCCGGATGTTAAAAAATGGCGGACTGATGACAAGGTGATGACAATTTACAGTCGGTGGTCGGCGAGTCACCGACACGCTCTATTTATGCCATGGGTAAAACGGTATTTAACCCTACTTGGAATGACAGTTATCCATGGGTTATCAAGGGCGAGGAGAAATACACGGCGGTATGTAAATGTTGTAAAAAGACAATCGATTTGGCGAAGATGGGCGAATCAGCCCTCAAATCACATGCGAAAGGAGACAAACACCCAAAAAACTTTCGATCGACACAAAAAGATACTTGTCTTCTCGCGAGTTTAACTATCCCTGCACCCCCACCACAACAACAACCCTCGTCAAACTCTCAGAGAAAAAGCAGCAAGTGTAAAAATTGTGGAAAGTAAAATACGGTCAAAACTGGAAGAATTGAAACATCTGTAATCTGTCCTATGGTTGTGTATTAAAATTGAAGACAAAAATCAAGCTTTTTTTCTTTTCTTTTATTTTTAAAGACAAATTTTAAAAAATTGAGTTATAATTAATATTTATTTACTTTTGTGAACAGTCTTGTCCTGAAAACGGTCTGATCAATGAATTGTATTTTGCTTGGCACAGAAAGAAAATTGCCTTGAATTCTATCTTTAAAAGCCTTGAAAAGGCCTTGAAATGCCTTGAATTTGAAACCTTGATTTCTGTATGAACCCTGTGTACCAGATACACCCAGATGGCTCCAATCATGTGATTCGATTTGGTTCGAAGGGACTCAATACCTACCAGCAAAGCTATGGTCCAACTAAATTGGGGTCGAAATTACAACAGATCCAAACATTGATGCTGACAGGAGTATCGATATGAATTGTGAACACCCAGACTGTGAGGACAAAACCACGATAGAATCGAGGATTGATGCTGACAAAATTATGGATATAACTCAAGAAAGACCAAACATTGAGGCCAAAATCACAGTAGACTCGACCAAAGATGTTGGCAAGAGCATGGATACGACCAGAGCTACAACAGAACAGGTACAGGAAAATAATTCTGAAGATGACATGGAACAGAACGAGAAAATGAGTGAGGATTCGTCAAAACAGAATTCATACGACACCGTTACATGTCATTTTATAAAGAATGGGAACTTAAAAACGAAGTGTTACATATGATACTTATGACATTAAAAATACATTGTACTCACAATATTAGTATATAAACAACACAAACATTATAATGATCACTTGAGATTTTCCTAGTCATAATTTGTTATTCATTTTGGTCCATTTGAACAAAGGCCATAATAGTATTGTAATTTTTTGTTTGAATTTGAATTGAAGTTTTAGAAATAGCAGAAAATTAGTAGGCTTTTTTTTTTATAGATTTTTGTGATCGTACAGATTCTTGTCAATACATGTGAAATTATTTTAAGATAATTACACCCAGTTTACACATATACGATACGTATTGTATCGCAATGCCTGTATCACTGTCGCAATACGTATCGTATCGTCAGCTGATTGGCGATCCGATACACAGACTTAACACGATACGTATTGTATCGCAATGCCTGTATCACTGTCGCAATACGTATCGTATCGTCAGCTGATTGGCGATCCGATACACAGACTTAACATTTAGGACCCTTCACCGAATATTAAGGCCCTTCCCCTAGAGAAATTTTGTTGTATTTTCCGAAAGTTCTTCATGTTCATATTTTCCCTATCAGAAAATATTCAAAAATGTCCCTTTTCATTAATATAATTATGTAGAAATGTCTTGCAGAATGTATTTCACATAATGTTTGCAAATGTTGATGAAATTGCTAATCGAGAGTACCACAGTGGTCCATGTCGTGTTTTAATAGCATAATGACGATCTGTCCATGACAAGTGCTCAAAAGATCATTAGTATCTTCCCGATTTCTGTCTGGTAGGGCATGCACATGAATGTACTGGCTTACTGGTCACTAAAACTTCATACTTGGGCCTCGTTTCACCTCTAGATGAGGTGATATGTCATACACCAATGTAGATCATTGTGATTGGTAACTGTACATCAAAGAAAATGCATGTCTGGGCTCAATTTCATATCCGATGGACATCTATGATTCATCAAATTGTCTCATTCAACCTGTTAATTACTGTGTATGTTGTACTTATTTGCTAAAATTTGATATATCAGACAGTATTTTTTCATTATTTTGCAGGTTTCTTCTATATTCTAAACATCAAATACTCAAGAAAAGGAAGAAACACATTTTCATTTATTGAAAGTGTTTTAGTGGATATTCCAGCTGGAAATTGTCCAGCCAAAGTTATAAGTTTGGTTGAAAAACTGAAGAAACAGCAGAAAGGTAAAACAAGGCATTGAAATGTGTTATTGGAAATTACTTCAGATCATACACTATTTGAATTAGCACATTATATATAATAGTTCAAAAATATAAATTCAACACGACAACTGTTGTATTTCGCTAACGTTTTAGATACTGCAGTCACCAAGGGTAAATGTAAACAAGAGGCCCAGGGGCCTTAACGGTCATCTGACTCTAAATTAAAACCCTTATATTATTGTAGTATGCATTCTCTGTAGCAAGTATATAGTGGCACTGTTGGCCATGGTGGCCATCTTGGATATCTGACCGACCCAATAAATAATAACACTTGGTCTGGACCATCTAAGGATCATTTCTGGTAAGTTAGAGCTGAATCCCACCAGTGGAATTTGAGAAGAAGTTTGAAATAGGTGTTGTTCAGGAAAACCATGATTGCGCAATGATGTTACAAAATGGCTGCCATTGCTGCCATGCCAAAGTTTTAACAAGGCCGAAAAAATAGCAACACTTTGTTGGCACTCCTTCCTTAACATCCTCACCAATTTCAAGCTCAATGGCACCAGTGGAACTGGAGAAGTTTAAAATGTGTTTTTTAAGATGGCGGATATGGCGGCCATCTTGCATTTCAGACCAATCTAAAAAATAACAACACTTGGTCGTGATCATCTCAGGAACATTTCAGGCAAGTTTCAGCCCAACAGCACTGGTAGAACTTGAGAAGAAGTTTAAAATGTGTTTTCAAAATGGCGGCTATGGGGGCCATCTTGGATTTCGGACTGACCCGAAAAATAACAACACTTGGTCGGGATCATATCAGGATCATTTCAGGCAAGTTTCAGCTCAATAGTACTGCTGGAACTTGGGAAGAAGTTTAAAATGTGTTTTTCAAGATGGCGCCTATGGTGGCCATCTTGGATTTCGGACCGACCCGAAAAATAACAACACTTGGTCATGATCATATCAGGATCATTTCAGGCAAGTTTCAGCTCAATAGCACTGGTGGAACCTGAGAAGAAGTTTAAAATGTGTTTTCAAAATGGCAGCTATGGCGGCCATCTTGGATTTCGGACCGACCCGAAAAATAACAACACTTGGTCGGGATCATATCAGGATCATTTCAGGCAAGTTTCAGCTCAATAGCACTTGTGGAACTTGAGAAGAAGTTTAAAATAAGTTTTTCAAGATGGCGGCTATGGCGGCCATCTTGGATTTCGGAAGGACCCGAAAAATAACAACACTTGGTCGGGATTATATCAGGATCATTTCAGGCCAGTTTCAGCTCAATAGCACTGGTGGAACCTGAGAAGAAGTTTAATATGTTTTTCAAGATGGCGGCTATGGCGGCCATCTTGGATTTTGGACCGACCCGAAAAATAACAACACTTGGTCGGGATCATATCAGGATCATTTCAGGCAAGTTTCAGCTCAATAGCACTGGTGGAACTTGAGAAGAAGTTTAAAATGTGTTTTTTCAAGATGGCGGCTATGGCGGCCATCTTGGACTTCAGACCGACCCGAAAAATAACAACACTTGGTCGGGATCATCTCAGGATCATTTCTGGCAAGTTTCAGCCCAACAGCCCTTGTGGAACTTGAGAAGAAGTTTAAAATAAGTTTTTCAAGATGGCGGCTATGGCGGCCATCTTGGATTTCGGACGGACCCGAAAAATAACAACACTTGGTCGGGATCATATCAGGATCATTTCAGGCCAGTTTCAGCTCAATAGCACTGGTGGAACCTGAAAAGAAGGTTAAAATGTGTTTTTCAAGATGGCGGCTATGGCGGCCATCTTGGATTTCGGACCGACCCGAAAAATAACAACACTTGGTCGGGATCATCTCAGGATCATTTCAGGCAAGTTTCAGCTCAATAGCACTGGTGGAACTTGAGAAGAAGTTTAAAATGTGTTTTTCAAGATGGCGGCTATGGCGGCCATCTTGGATTTTAGACTGACCCGAAAAATAACAACACTTGGTCGGGATCATCTCAGGATCATTTCTGGCAAGTTTCAGCTTAATCCCACTGTTGGAACTTGAGAAGATTGAAATGTGAAAAGTTTACGGACGGCGCACGGCGGACGGCGGACGACGACGGACGAAGCATGATGGCTATAGGTCATCCTGACCCTTCGGGTCAGATGACCTAAAAACTATGTTCCCCTTGGAAAGGACCGGGAGTTATAGTAAAGAAGACCTCGCCTTATCTGTTTTGGTGACCAATCATGATAGAATGGCCCCTTGTAAAGATAGGAACATCCCTGCGTGGATCCAGACCTTTAAGACAAAAGGGAGAGGAGATGCGGAGCTACCAGACCAGAGTACAAAAGTGTTTTGTGTTTGTCGTAAACCATGGCAAGGCCGGTTCATGATACAATGTGATTATTGTCAGGAATGGTAGCATGGATATTGTGTCAACGTAACTGCTACTGAGGCACTTGATATTGACAAATACAAATGTAAGGGTTGCTGTAACAAGTAATCATCCATTCAGCCCATTGATGAGCAGGCAGCAGCGTGTTTACGCCGATGTGAGCTGTTTCGGCCTCCTACCGCATTCATCGGACGGATTGCCCTGTGTATGTTGTCGGACCAACGTTTTGACGAGATCGTCCTGGACATGTGCAGTTTGGCGAGGAGTAGGATAGGTAAGAAGGGAGCTAACCGGAGACAACTTGAAGGTTGGCTGAAGAAGGTCGCGGAAACCTTAGACTCGCTGCAGCTCCGTTCATTCGCCTGGATTGAGCAGCACGTCGCCCCACTGAGTCGTCGCCCAAGAGTAGGACCTGTACCTGCAGAGTCGACGGCTTGTTACCGTGACATTCGCCTGTCTACAGACCCCAATCTGGAGCGCAGGACTGAGGATGCAGTTACCACTGAGGCCCCTGCAGCATCGGAAGGGGATGACCTGGACCTCTTGGGGGATGACCCAATGGACATTGAGCTCATGCCCTCAGTGGACACCATGGATACCCCTATGCTGGAGGAGTCATCGATTGGATCGCCTGCTGTATCCTCATCACAGCGACCAGATAGCCAGACTGTACCGTCAGGTCGCGTCTCTGCCAAGGGTCCAGCCAGTGTGCGTGAGGAATTTATCCCCGCCTCCCATGCTAAACCCAAGGTAAGTGACCGGCCATCTAGGAGTACTCGTCGTACCAGTCCTCGTAAGAAGAGTTCCCGTAGGAGTCCTTCACCTGTTCGTCCCTGTACGAGTCCGCGGAGAGCCGCCAGAAGCCCTCCAGTGTCTGCCCCTAGTCATCGGACAAGCCCCCTTAAGCGCCCTCACAGCCAAGCAACTTGACCTATTCCTCTAAAGACAGTCCATGTTGAGGAGCCCCGTACTACTCGAGTTGTGTCGTCTGCCGAGCCGAGACGAGGTTTAGGTTATTGGGATTAACGTCCTATTAACAGCTAAGGTCATTTAAGGACGGCCTCCCGTGCGTGCGACATGCATGCGTGTGGTGAGTGTTTATGTGTTTTTAGGAGGCTGCGGTATGTTCGTGTTAAGTGTCCTTGTTATAGGCCGGAACTTTTGCCGATTTATAGAGCTACCTCACTGAAGCATACTGCCGAAGACACCCAGCAGCACACCCCACCCGGTCACATACTGACAACGGGCGAACCAGTCGTCCCACTCCTAATATGCTGAGCGCTAAGCAAGGAGCAGCAACTACCATTTTTAAAGACTCTTGTATGTCTCGGCTAGGGGACAGGTCCAAAAAGGCCAAAAGTGAGGCATTGTCAAGGGAGACATTAGGAAGAAAGTTGTTCAGAAAGGGAAAAGATAAGATCCCAAATTTAGTCGCCTCTTACGATCATGCAATGGGGGCAGCAGGTACAATTCTTACGCCCTACCTGCAGGGCAAGCCGAGACGAGGAGGGATAGTGGTAGAGGTCCCAAGAGGTTCGGGATCTACGTCGCAGAGCCGATCGTCGAGGGCCAGACACTGAGTCCCGGCTGCACGGAGGTTAGGGAGCTACGCCAAGCCCCACGCGTTCAATCATCATCTACCGAGGGTTTTGACGAGCGCCTGCCCCCTGCAGCTATCAAAGTTCTTCGTGGACGGAAGGAGGTCCTTTTACAAGCCGCTGTATGGCTTTTGAGAAGAGCCGTGGACAACCTGGACGACCTTGTTGAGTACGTGGAGATGCAGCACCTTTTGACAACATCATCGGAGGTCAGTTTTTCAGACTGCCAGATAGTGGCGATGAGGGCATTTTGTGGCTATTTGAGTGTACCATGTCCAGACAACCAGGGGGCGCGGTGGCCGAGTGGTTAAGGTGTCCCGACACTTTAACACTAGCCCTCCACCTCTGGGTTGCGAGTTCGAAACCTACGTGGGGCAGTTGCTCCGGGTACTCCGGTTTTCCTCCACCTCCAAAACCTGGCACGTCCTTAAATGACCCTGGCTGTTAATAGGACGTTAAACAAAAACAAACCAAACCAGACAATATCACGTTGGAATCGGTGAACTCTGTAGCCGTCCTCCTCCACTGGAAGGTTTTGTTGCTGATAGCTGCCCGGATCCCTGCTACCGAGCGAGAGTACTGGAGGACGTTATTTCCTGCCCCTGAGGAAGTGGGAACCCGAACCCCTCGGGCGTTTGATCCTCACTTCCATCTCGCCGCACCCTGAAGGCCATGGGATTACGACTGGACTCTACATTCCAGTCTGTTTTGGATGGTACCAGGATGGACAAGGGAAAGGAGGTTATCGTCGCCGGGACTTGTGCATCTTTCTGCGACCCATAGACTTATCCAACCACGGATAGTCTGAAGGCCCTACCAGCGGATAATTTTTAACCAATTGTTAGATTTAGACGATAACTGGGTAACAATGTGTATGACCCAACTTTTAATTTAGGTGATTTTTATGTGACACCAGTCCTTTTCCAACATATCCTTTTTGAAAACAAACCTAACATTCCATTAGCATTTTTGGCGCAGATAGTTCTGATATAGCTATTTATTTACAAGATTTAACTGGAATTCTTCAGTCAAACGATGAAAACTTTGACGACACATTCCAACTTCGCACAGGTAAGTGGTTCCAATTACCACTAAACTACTTCAACAACCATCTCCAGAATGACCTCAAATTACATGCTGCAAAGTGGAACATTCAACAGTTCAATGGTTGTATAATCCGCTGTTAGGTATTACAAATAATGCGTCAGCAAGTTTCAACGCTGTCTTGAAAATTCACGTGAAAGGTAAGGAATTACCTGTCGATAAAAGAAATTAAGATTTCAGTTAGAAGATTCTGATACGTGTAATATTAGCGAAGATAATGTACGACTTGTTTGGTTTGGTTTATTTTGTTTAACGTCCTATTAACAGCTAAGGTCATTTAAGGACGGCCTCCCGTGCGTGCGACATGCATGAGTGCGTATGTGTGTTTTGGGAGGCTGCGGTATGTTCGTGTTAAGTCTCCTTGTGATAGGCCGGAACTTTTTGCCGATTTATAGTGCTACCTCACTGAAGCATACTGCCGCCGAAGACACCCAGCAGCACACACCACCCGGTCACATTATACTGACAACAGGCGAACCAGTCGTCCCATTCCAAATATGCTGAGCGCTAAGCAGGAGTAGCAACTACCATTTTTAAAGACTCTCGTATGTCTCGACTAGGGGACAGAACCCAAAGCCTTCCTCACAGCGGCGAACGCTCAACTAAAGGCCAAAAGTGAGGCATTGTCAAGGGAGACATTAGGAAGAAGAAAGTTGTTAAGAAAGAAAAGAAAATATCCCAAATTTAGTCGCCTCTTACGATCATGCAATGGGGGCAGCAGATACAATTCTGACGCCCTACCTGCAGGGCCAGTACGACTTGTTAAAACACGTAAAGTCGCTGATAACACAGAGTCGCTACAAAACCCATGGGTAAATAACTTAAAAGCCATAAACTTAAAATTTCCAATAAAGAATGGATGTGTTCTGATATAAACGCAGGACAATCAATAATGTCCAAAGAATTTCCTGGTTTGAATGGTTTTCAGTTGACAAACTTAGCTCCAGTATATGATTCAAATAAATGTAAATGGAAAAACCAAACAACTTTCCAATCTGCAGTTTCATCTTCTGTTCAAATTCACCATAATGGAAGAGACCACTGGGTAACAAGTTTTCAAACAAGTAATGGAGATATATCCGTTCTAGACAGTTTAGTATAAAAATAAATCATAGTTAATACTCCGTCAATCGAACTTCAGCTTTGTAGTATTTACGGTAATAATAAAAGTTAGGCTGTAAAAAATCATTTAAATAAAACAATATGGCGAAAATATATTGACTCTCTTTAAAAATGAAGGGATAAAAAACTTGAAAATATATAAATAAATAAAAATGGGCTCTCAAGTAGAACTGCGTCCACGTCGCAGAGCCTGGTAACATTCTAACTTAGTTTAGTTTATTTTAACGTCCTATTAACAGCTAAGGTCATTTAAGGACGGCTTCCGGTGCGTGCGACATGCATGCGTGTGGTGAGTGCGTATGTGTGTTTTGGGAGGCTGCGGTATGTTCGTGTTAAGTCTCCTTGTGATAGGCCGGAACTTTTGCCGATGTATAGTGCCACCTCACTGAAGCATACTGCCGAAGACACCCAGCAGCACACCCCACCCGGTCACATACTGACAACGGGCGAACCAGTCGTCCCACTCCTAATATGCTGAGCGCTAAGCAAGGAGCAGCAACTACCATTTTTAAAGACTCTGGTATGTCTCGGCTAGGGGACAGGGCCCAAAGCCTTCCTCACAGGGGCGAACGCTCAACTAAAGGCCAAACGTGAGGCATTGTCAAGGGAGACATTAGGAAGAAGAAAGTTGTTCAGAAAGAAGAGAAAAGATATGATCCCACATTTAGTCGCCTCTTACGATCATGCAATGGGGGATACAATTCTTACGCCCTACCTGCAGGGCACTAACATTCTAACAGATTGGCTAAAAGTTCTACAGGTTGTCTTCCCATTCCGAGTTACTTCCCTTGTATTAAAGAACTTACAATGTAGCTTGTGTTGTTTTTACATTCACATTTTGTTCAAAATGGCGTCCGTGAATTTCACCTAGGTTCATTCCGGCCACCACTTTTGCACCGAATTTGTAATAAATATTAATAAAAAATATATCAGCTTAAAGCCTATAAAATTATCTTATCTAGAGTGTGTCCCGAACAGAAATCGGTTCGGTAATAAAAGAGTTATGGACCAATAAAGATGGACATTTACATGTAACTTTGACTATTTTATCAATTTTTCACACCACATCAATTCATTCCGGCCACCACTTTTGCAAGTAATATCGAACATGTATTCAAACAGCTTATACCATGTGAAAGAGTACTAAATTCTCCGTGTTTGGGCGGTTCCAGAACAAAAATCTGTTCTGTATCATTTGAGATATAGGTATTTATTATAACGAAAACAGTTGTAAATATCGACATTTTTATTTCATATCGGCCACCACTTTCACTTTTAATTTTTGATACTGTTAAATTTAACTTATACCATTTTAAAGCTGATAAATCAACCCTTTTACTGGTGTCCGAACAAAAATCATATTATTCAGTAATAAAGGAGATATGTCCTAATATATACATAATATTATGAAAAGTCTCTTCACGCCTGAGTGCATTCCGGGTTTTGTCCTCACCCGAGATCTACCCCGTGAACAGTCTCTTCACACCTGACCGGCAATCGGACAACACGTGTGTTAGACATTCTCTGTTTTTAACGGAGCCAGTAATCTCTACGTAAGTAGTGCCAGTTTCCTCCGTGCTTCGGGCTTTTAGCTAGAACACTATAAGCCAGTATACATTCTATTGGATAAGTATCGACTGTTATATCATCACCTTCTCCTGACCTTGATTGATTGATTGATGGGGCTTAACGTCCTTGTTCCGGTTATAACCGAGCCTAGGACACTTCTCCTGACCTGTCCAGCGACCCGTGGTGATATACATCGGCTTCCATTGTGAACCAGACAGCGTGACGAACAGCGAGGTAACTAGCTTGTAGTAAGACAGCAACGTTACTTTAGCTATGTAGACCTATAGCTTTAGAAGCAATGATAAACAACAGAATCAAACACTACCTGTTGTCTTATAATGTACTGTCCTGGCTTAGCTCTGCTGGCTCTATGCATCTCGTGTATACATGTATACGTAGGTTGTATGCAAGTACCTTCGGCAGTTGTGATAGGGGCTGTGTATAATGTGGTAGTTATATGTATCTTGTTGTATCTGTTTATTCGTCTTTCTCAATGTTTAATAAAGTGTACTTTAATGTTATACGTGCGTGGTTTATTACTTCACGGAACCCCAGACAGAACCTGGGTCTATGTGCAGTATTGTAGGCACAGTCCTACTACATTAGTACCTGGTCGAAATCTACTATCATCTCATTCCGTTAAGTTCAATATTTTTGTATATAAAAATCTGTGTTACATGCATAACTGACTGACATTTAATACTTGTGTTGCATTTGTTATCCATTCCATAAGTGCACCCCGGGGACTGTAGAATTGGAAATAACGAACAGATTTCCTTCTGGGGCGAATTGTCTAACACGAAGTGTTTGGGACGAAAAGTCGCAGCGCTGTTCCATTTCGAAACGACACGTCGGCAAGGACAGCGCTTATATAAAGTTATGTGACGAAATGTCATTACACAAACGCTGTTAGTGAACATATAACTCCTATGTTTATCTGCGAGGATTAATGTTGCAAGTAAGCCAAATACCGAAACGACTGTGCCCGCTTACACTATGGTGTCCCGTCGTTTCGGTACTTTCCGAGTTGTTTCAGTATTTCGTTAGGTTTTTCATTGTGACATTAAAGACCCGATCTGACCCAGTTGAATATCCCCCCGGACAGCCATTAAGCCTATAAGGACACCGGCACGCCTACAGTGAGATAAGCAGTAGTGTTGTGATATAAATAGTAATAGTGAGACTGGGCACATGGCTGTGTTTACATGTGTACAATACAAAACAACATACTCACAAAATTGATGTTAATCCACTTAATTTAATTTCTCCGACTGTAAATTTCACAGACATACCTATTCCAAATGTTTTGCACGAATTTAAATGTTTGTTTTGTGTAATTCTTTTTACCAGCTTGCCTTCTAGGGGCATGAGGGTCCCGCAGATATCAAATAGATGTGTATGGTCTGTTGACATTTTCATTCCAATGACATGAAGCGAGGAAAGTACGAGTCTGATATTGCTTGCTTCCAAAGGCAATACGCTTATCCTCATAAATGTTCAGTGTATTGTTGAAACTTTCAACAAAATATGTGTCCTTTCCTAGTTTGAAATCTTGAGGATTTTTATACACTGTAGAATTTTGAATAACACCACGGAGAAGTTTTTCTGCTACTGGATCAGTTATCACCAGTCTGGAAGGCTCATAATTTGGATCTTTTTGACATCGTGATGATTTTGGGCAATCTGTATGGTTGTCACGATAATGTTCCAATACATTGTCTAGTAGCTTGGTCAGAACATTGGCATCACCGTCACAGTTTCTAACAGCCCAGTGGAAATGAGTGGCGATGGGTTCAACTTTGTCGTTAAGTTGTTCAGACCAAATCTTTCCCTCTTTGTACTTTGGTCCTGACGCTACAGTAGACGAAGATTTCTTCATACTCTTAATACCATGCCATGTATCATTTTGATTTTGGGTGAATGGGTGATCTTTCACCAGTTTGTTTATGGCCATATTTCTATCGTGTGTATGTGTCCTTATAGAAATATCCTGACTTTCAAAATATTCATTTATCTTCTCTGTTCCCATCTTCTCATGACGTTGTGTAACTTGTTCATCAACCTTACTTATGTGAACACAGTCAAGAACTTTGTAAGTTTTGTCTCCAATAACCACCACACTGGTGTCTTTGGAATTTTTGCGCCAGCCATGACGAGCATCCGTAACGATATCAATACCGTCTAGATCTTCATAGCTGGCAACTTCCTCCAGAAGAGCATCATTGATGGATGTATCATATTCAAGCTTAACAAAGTCCTTGTAGGTGGAGAAAAACTTGTTTCTTTTTTCAACTGACAGAATACCAATGCCAGCCCCATTACAAAATCTTCCATAATGGGAGGGCAGCATCCCACTGCAGACAAATGAATGATTAATTTTGTCATTAATGAGGTACTGTCCTGTTGGTAGGTATGGTGAGGAAGACCATAAGTAGGTATGGTGGGTTCGACTTTTATGTGAGCATTTCAGTTTCAACACACCCACATGTCCTTTACGTGTTGATGTTTTTACCAACAATTTTCCTTGGCACCACCGGGCATGGTTTGCTGCAATTTCCATAAGTCTTTGAAACGGAGTTTTGAGTTGTTACAAAGAACTTCTGATTCACTTGCTTCCGTGTAGCACGCAGGTATGCTGCTGGTATTGGTGGAATTTCTTTGTGATGCTTGCAGGATTTCTTTTCTTCAATCCAAAAGTCCAAAATATTTTCAATTATGTCAAAAGTTGTTCACTGGTCTGTTCATTTTTTTCATAAGATGTTCTCTAAAAATTTGTAATTTCCCAAGTAATATTGCTTTTTTTGAAAAATCTGCTGGAATTTCTAATTTGAATGATGGTGGACGTGTCCTTTTCTCCAACATGTTGAAAGTTGTGAATTGTATAAATGAGAAACTGATAATGAACTAAAGTTTGGCCCACACATATGTGTCTCCTGGATATGGAACATTCTAATATTCCCTCACAAAGGGGAACCAGGGAATTATAAAAACATATACAAACATGAAGTTGATCTACAAAAAACTTGAAAACCAGTTATAAAATTACATCAAACAGATTGTAATATATTAAAAGTATTTTATTTACACCTTTTGGTGATTTTATTGTAAATTGTAGACACTGATCAATTGCTTATTACCCCTGTGTTAGGCTGTGACCATTATAGGAATACCTGAGAATGGTCCCGCCAAAATGCCACATGGCTCCTCTGTGACAAGTGGGCCGCTGAAGGGGTACTGAACGTAACATATTATTACTACTTCTATCAACGTATATATTAAATGACCATTGATATATTCTTATAAAAGATAAATTGTTTGTATCTTTCAGTTTTCAAATAGAAATAGTTCGAAATCATACAATTAGTAAACACTGTTTTCCCCATGCACACCCTCCTTAACCTGTGATGTATTGGTCAGAACTAATTACTTCAGGGGGTTTAGTACAGATTAGAACAATGAACGAAATGGAGGGAAAACAAACTATATCTCTGAAAGTAACACAGCTTCAAAAGGATACCATTCGTCATTTATTTCTTCACAATGGATGGGATTTTGATGAACACATGTGTGACATGACTTGTTTGGAGTCTGGGCCAGATAATGAGACTAATAATGATAAGTTTATTATTGAGCAGAGAGAAGGATATGAAGAGTGTCCATATTGTTTCTGTAAGCCATGTATTACTGGTGAAGTTAACCGGCAAATGTGGTGGGAAACTAAAAATACTGAGCCAAACAAGCAAAATAACAGTTTTAGGAAAGAAAAATATATAAGCGTTTTTGGACAATGCTTTTCCACAGGGAAGTGTTTTTGGACGATAGATACAAAACAAAAAAACTGCAGGCTTTGCAGCAGGACCCACATAGGAGAAAGCTAGCCTGGCATAAAAGGGATATTTTACCTAAATGTGTGTTAGACAAAGTGAGAACGTGGTTCCCTAATCCACAAGATATGCCCTACATGGGCCATTTGTGGGAGTAATCATTAGCCAGACTCTGGTCAAGCGTGGTGATCTATAGGATACACTGATACAAGATAACCACTAGCCAGCTATTATCATCCCCTTGGGAATCGGGGAACCGGGAATCAAGGGCCCTAATTAATAGACTTGATGCCGTTCTCAATGGTGAGTAATAATGAAACAATTTAAAATTTAATTAGAACTTTACATGGATGATTGTTGTGATATAATAAAATTGTTTAGACTATAAACACGTGGAGCAATCCTAAGGATTCTACTTCCGGTGTAAACATAAACATTGGAATAGCTGTCAATCAAAAATAGTGAACCTTACTGCTTCAACATTCTATTCAAATATTACAAAAGAAACATATTTTTGTTTGTAATAATGTTAACATAACCATATTCAGAACATAAAAGTCTGTGAGCATGCTGAAAAATTAGGTGATTATTTCATTAAATATGTTGCTTTTCAAAGAAAAGTTCCTCTGAAGTGACTGTGGACAGAAAAATTGAATTCACCACCATCTTTTTGATTGGTCGCTATTTATACCCCCAACCCGGTCTTTAAATACTGTTAATTAACTGGTCGTTTATTACCTCACCTGGTCCGAACCACACAGTGGCGTCCTTCTGTCGTCCGTCAACAATCCACTTCTTCATAACTGCTAAACAGAATTGGACCAAATTTGGTCAGAAGCATTCTGATGAGGTGGGGGCTGAGTAGCGGGGTCAAAAGGAGTCAATCAAGGCTATATTGATGTAAACGACTCATTTTTAAAACCTCACGATGGATGTGCCGTCAAATATCCAAGAAAGAATAATTGCTAATTCGTTTGTAGTTGTATATCCCAGTGAACGTTTTATTTCCTAGAAAGGTTGTCATACAACGTACAATACGATTAACTGAAACATGAATAAAAAACAGTCTTTAAAAATGGTAGTTGCTACTCCTGCTTAGCGCTCAGCATATTTGGAGTGGGACGACTGGTTCGCCCGTTGTCAGTATAATGTGACCGGGTGGGGTGTGCTGCTGGGCGTCTTCGGCAGTATGCTTCAGTGAGGTAGCACTATAAATCGGCAAAAGTTACGGCCTATCACAAGGAGACATAACACGAACATACAGCAGCCTCCCAAAACACACATACGCACTCACCACACGCATGCATGTCGCACGCACGGGAGGCCGTCCGTAAACGACCTTAGCTGTTAATAGGACGTTAAACAAAATAAACCAAACCATGTTAATAATACTGATTATCATTAAATCTGTATATTTCTAAATCAGCGGCGAAGGGCGTCGCTTTAGTCCTTGCCTAGTATTCATAGCCAAGTCATGCAAAGAAAGCCAAATTGCGTTCATATGAACTCATAAGTTTACCTTCTATCTCTGCCAAAATTCGCTGTACCTTGCCAGAGACACTACCGGTAGACGAGACGTCGGACGATACAGGTTGAGCAGGAACTACACCTATTTCCATCCATGTTAGTTTCCTGGGTAACGTGGCTCGTGTAGAAGTTTCACAGATGGATCGACTGTGCAGTCAGATGAAAGAGATTTTCCTCTGTCAACAACATCAATTTCAGAATCGCCTTGTAAACTTTGGCCTGTTGGCTCAACAGAATGACTGACAGTGGAGTCGATTGAGTGAGGATCGGTGTCGTCGACAGGCTGATCACTCTCGGAAGCACGGTTAATTGGCTCAACGGAAATGTCACCGGTTGAATCCGAAGATTCTTGATTTTTTTTTCTAAGAATATAACTGGGTCCGTTGTGCGGATATAGGCCATCTTGAGACTACTGATATGTACAGGCCTCGGAAGAGCGTTGCTTGTCTCCTTGCGCAAGGACACCATGTGTGGGCTAGGTAAGTCAATAACAACAGATGGACCTACATAACGGTCTTGCAATTTTTGTCCTCGACCTGTAGGGTCCATGGCCATGACCTTAGCTGTTAATAGGACGTTAAACAAAATAAACCAAACCAAACGAAACCATGTATACAGTCACCTTTACCAAGATCCAAAGGTTTAGCCTTTTAATCAATCCGATCCCTGAAGCAACTTTAGCTGCAACAGCATTGTTCTTTGATTCTTTTCGAATAAGCTCAAGCCGCTTGGTCAGCTCTGCGACATAAGCGCGAACATCCTTTGGAAGTTCGTTGAAATTGCTTTTGGCAACATGTTGCGACAACGGAAAACGTAATCAATCTCCATAAATAATTTCAAATGGTGAATAGCCAAGTGTTCCATTCACAGTGTTGCTAATAGAAAAGACAATAGAAGACAACACATGGTCCCATTGATGTCCTTTCTGGAAGAATGGAGTCAGCCTTTCAGCTAGAGTACGGCGAGTCCGTTCGACGGATCCCAAACAATGATGTGTAAAGCTTGGCGTAAAGTCCTGGTTAACGTCCAATAAACAACACACTTCGCGTGTACACCAGCGACATAAACTCAGTACCCTGGTCAGAAATGAGTATCTGACATGTCCCGTATGTGGTGATCAGAGAGTATAATGCTTCAGACAAAGACACCGCATCTTTCGCTGGAATCGGCAGTGAAAACAGAAACTTTGCTGAACAGTCGACTACAGTGAAAACAAATTTCCCGTGTGAGAATGGGGTATCTGTCCATCACAATTCCAGCTTTGGTATGAGCTTTTGTAGCGAACATAATCTGCAACGGTTGATAGCCTTGGGAAGTAATAATGCTCCTTGATGGTATATCTTCATGTCCTCCCATCGTGGAATCAGGATAAAGTTCAAGGATATCAAGGATAACACATTACTGGTGGTAGAGCTAGCTGGTATTGTTGGAGTGATTTTGTTCTTTTTGCCATAGCAACACGTGAATGAAGGAGCATTCCATCCAAACGAAGGTCTGCCCTGCAGGTAGGGCGTAAGAATTGTACCTGCTGCCCCCCATTGCATGATCGTTAAAGGCGACTAAATTTGGGATCATATCTTTTCTCTTCCGTAACAACTTTCTTCCTAATGTCTCCCTTGACAATGCCTCATGTTTGGCCTTTAGTTGAGCGTTCGCCCTTTTAAGGAAGACTTTGGGTTCTGTCCCGTGGCCGAGACATGCCAGAGACTTTAAAAATGGTAGTTGTTACTTCTGCTTATCGCTCAACATATTAGGAGTGGGACCACTGGTCGTCCGTTGTCAGTATATTGTGACCGGGTGGGGTGTCTGCTGGGTGTCTTCGACAGAATGCTTCAGTGAGGTAGCACTATAAATCGGCAAAAGTTCCGGCCTGTCACAAGGAGACTTCACACGAACATACCGCAGCCTCCCAAAACACATACGCACTCACCACACGGATGCATGTCGCACGCAGGGGAGGCCGTCCTTAAATAACCTTTGCTGTTAATAGGACGTTTATCAAAATAAACCATACCAAACAAAGATGAAGGGGTTACACTTGATGAAGCAGCCTGCACTTTGATGTCTTCACTATCGCCTCGCCCATCTGTGCCGTAGCAAGGGCCGCCTCTGTGTGTTATGCATGTGATGCTCAATTCACAGTGGAGCATTTTTGAATAGAATGTTCCGATTTCAAGCACATTCGTGATAAATACTTTCGAGTCCCGGATATGAAAACACTTTTCAGTTCCGTGGATTCGAAAACAATATTTAGCTAATTGAAAGAAATCGATCTATTCTATAGACTTTACTCTCTTTGACGTTCTATTTATATCACAGTTCACATAATGTATTCGTACATACATTGTATATATATTTTACCATTTGAACCAACTTTTTTTATCATAATGATCTAAATATACAATACGAATGCTTTTAAAAATGATAAACTTTATCTGATTTTAACTTGAAAAATAAAAATTGATAGTATTTTGTTTGGCCCTAAATGACCCTAGTTGTCGATGGGCCGTAAGACATAAACAAACAAGTGTCGAATATATACCTTAAAGCCCCATTCCGGGAAAGTTTGTTTAATATTTATTATTTTCTACAGAAAACATTCCTAACAAAGGAAAAAATTAATAAAAAATTAAAATTCGTCGTATTTATGGAGTTATTAACGGAATTCCATCGAAACGCTGAAATTTCGAGTGGTGAATGAGGTATGGTAATTTCATATGTTAATGAGATAAAGCGCCACCTACCGGAGACCTATTATCGAGAAGCAATATGGCGTCCAAAACAAAAACGCCAAAGCTCGTTCGAAAAAAACCCCTAAGTGACTCTGAAAAAAAACGCAGGAAACAGCGGTATGCAACGGAGTATAAGCAAATAACACTTTGAAAGGAGCATACCCGTTGGAGAGCTCTGAGGGAAGAACTGAGTCTGAAATTTGAGGAGAAATTACCGAGACGTTGCTGTCAGAACTCGCCATGCTGCACACGTTTGTTTTGGGTATCATACAGCCTCGTTTTCGATTTCTCTTCATTACCATACTATTTTGGGAGTTTATAAATAGATATGTACGCTCGGAATTTCCCCCGATTAATTAAATAATTAATTAGTATTCAACTCTAAAAATACGACGAAACAACATGTAAATAAGCATTTTATGCACACAGAAAAGTTTATTTATGAACATTGCTTCCCGGAATGGGGCTTTAATATATTCGTTCATGTCATGGAATTGTTGGTTGTATATCAGTGTGTATAAAATATGTGCTCAACAAAAAGCTGCCAACTGATCCTGTTGACTTGACTGCCCTGCAGGTAGGGCGTAACAATTGTACCTGCTGCCCCCCATTGCATGATCGTAAGAGGCGACTAAATTTGGGATCTTATCTTTTCTCTTCTTAATAACTTTCTTCTTCCTAATGTCTCCCTTGACAATGCCTCACTTTTGGCCTTAAGTTGAGCGTTCGTCGCTGTGAGGAAGGTTTTGGGTTCTGTCCCCTAGTCATTAAAAATGGTAGTTCCTGCTTAGCGCTCAGCATATTAGGAGTGGGACGACTGGTTCGCCCGTTGTCAGTATAATGTGACCGGGTGGGGTGTGCTGCTGGGTGTCTTCAGCAGTATGCTTTAGTGAGGTAGCACTATAAATCGGCAAAAGTTCCGGCCTATCACAAGGAGACATAACACGAACATACCGCAGCCTCCCAAAACACACATACGCACTCACCACACGCATGCCTGTCGCACACACGGGAGGCCTTCCTTAAATGACCTTAGATGTTAATAGGACGTTAAACAAAATAAACCAAACCAAACCGTTGACTTGAGCCACATCGTCCGCTATGTCAAATCCACGGTCAGCAAGATCCCCATATTCCAACTTATTCAGAAATTCACTGTCATTTGTTATGAACTTGTCTGAAGCACGTCCTTCATCCGCATCACTGATGAATACAATGGTACCCTGGGGTGGGATCCTATCAAAAACTTCACAGTATTGTGATGCTTATATGAACTCCATGTTTGCGAGCGTGCTGTCAAATCAGATGGCCTTTCGATGAACACCTCAAAACAGTCTATAATGACCGCTACCTTCACCCCAAAGTACTTCCTAAATTCCATAGGCATTGTTTCTCTTCGTTCCTCCTTCGTCGGCCAAAACCTTCCAGTCTTTATCCTGAAAACTCAGCTGACTGGGCTCGTCGGCCAAAACCTTCCAGTCTTTGTCCTGAAAACTCAGCTGACTGGGCTCCTTCACTTACCTGCCCTGCAGATAGGGCGTAAGAATTGTACCTGCTGCCCCCATTGCATGATCGTATGAGGCGACTAAACTTGGGATCTTATCTTTTCTTTTCTTTCTGAACAACTTTATTCTTCCTAATGTCTCCCTTGACAATGCCTCACTTTTGGCCTTAAGTTGAGCGTTCGCCGCTGTGAGGAAGGCTTTTGGTTCTGTCCCCTAGCCGAGACATACCAGAGTCTTTAAAAATGGTAGTTGCTGCTCCTGCTTAGCGCTCAGCATATTAGGAGTGGGACGACTGGTTCGCCCGTTGTCAGTATAATGTGACCGGGTGGGGTGTGCTGCTGGGTGTCTTCGGCAGTATGCTTCAGTGAGGTAGCACTTTAAATCGGCAAAAGTTCCGGCCTATCACAAGGAGACTTAACACGAACATATCGCAGCCTTCCAAAACATACATACGCACTCACCACACGCATGCATGTCGCACGCACGGGAGGCCGTCCTTAAATGACCTTAGCTGTTAATAGGACGTTAAACAAAATAAACCAAACCAAACCAATCCTTCACTTACAACTAGCACGGATTTCAACGTTAGTATGAATCACAGTATACACGTCGATCTCAGAAAGAAATTAACGGCAAATATAACTTGAAACGTACATATGATATTATATTCGCAATAAGACGTATAAATACACGTATCTGAAACGCAATGTTTCGAACAAACTCTAAAAACTCTAAAAAAAGGGAAAAAAAAAGGAAGGGTAGGACGACGGTGCAAGATCTGCTCTACTGATTTTAATCAACCACAACCTCCTTCGTTTTTCTGACAGTCCAAGCGTCTTTTCACCTTGAGATGTAATAACAGCCGGTAAACGAAAGAAAGAAACTTTGTCCCTCCCACCTGTGTTGTAACAACCAATCATCGCACAATAACTCACCATTTTGTTTACGCTAAAGGTAGGTCAATCGATATGCACTGCTTCACCACCAATATGGCGGCTATTTTACATACCAGAAATTGCGTGACGTCATCGGAAATCTATGTATATACTTTGACGTTCTATATGTATATCACTAAGTTCACATAATCTATTCGTATATATATATTTTTACCATTTTTTAACCAACCTTTTTTATCAAAATGATTTAATGACCAATTTTATCTGATTTAAACAATGAAAACGATATTATTGTTTGACCCTAGTTGTCCATAGGCCGTAAAACTCAAACAAACAGGTCTTTTTGAGTTCGAAAATCTGCTCAGTCGGGCCAACTATAAAAGGAAATGTTTTAATGAATGAGAAAACAATGGCTCACCTGCCGTGTTCACTGTTGGTAAATTCTAATAACGTTGTTATGTATCACTCCGGTGTGTTTTGTTTTAATTTTGACCCAACCTGGTACGTCCGTACACGAGTTGTGGAAGGAAGCCTGACGGCGTGGGAAAATCCCACGTTAACCGCAACTTTTGCATTTTCAACAGACAACATCTCCGATAATATATACCAATATCTAATTATCGCATTGCATAGTATTCTGATCAGGTATTTCAATCGCAAAATAAAGTCTGCGTCGGTACATACGCATTTGTTGTTCCATGAGACTTTGCATATTACCCATAAATGCTGCCATGGTATTTGACAAATCATTGGAGTCTTTGTTCTGTACAAGACTTGTCTCCAGTGCGGGCCGACTTTCACTCGTCGGAGTGTGACCTAGGTCTTCACTTGACTGTGTGTCGACCTCCATGGCATTTGACAGGTCGAGGTCATTTTCCTGACATGGTTTTGAAGTGATACTTTAGACAGTATTCGAGTTACCAGTTACAGATTTTGCATTTGAATGTTTCACGGATTTTCTAGATCCTTTAATAGAAGGCAGGGGCTCCATGTTGCCGAGAATTTCCCCAACAAAATCAAACTCTTTCAAAGTCCTTAAGATGGCGGCCATACGACCCGCCAAGTTGACAAAGGATGACCAGCCCCTCGGGGCAAAGTCTCGGGAATAACTGCGCCTCTATGGGTACGCTCCCGACAAATTTTAAATCAAATTGTGTGTCGTACACCACACAATCAAAATAACCACTTTTTATAACAAAACAATCGGATCTCTTTCAGAACAATGACACAAAAATTCCCCCTGGTTATAACATCTTGGGGGACTTTTTTTTTATTCTATAATGGCGTGGCTAATAACACCATTTCGAGATTGTGGTAATTTAACTCAACAGCAGTAACGTTTCAACAAAGTACACAGCCAGTGTAGACAAGTCATAGAAAGGGCATTTGGGATGCTTAAATGTTTGAGAAGGTTGTTGAGGTTTCGTCAGACATGAATATCCTTTTTGATTCGGTTCTCTCTGCTTGTGTTCTGCACAACATATGCATATCAGAGATAAATCTTTGATTTTCGGCGAATTTGAAGAAGCACATCAGGATCAGAATAGTTTCGCACAGAATGGTCACCAGTTACAAGGAATCCGTCTGCGCCAACAACTAATGAACCAATTGTTGTAATTTTCCACAGGAGGAATTTACAAAGGCTGCATGAAACATTTCAACATTTTAATCATAAATCTTAATCACCATAACACTTAATCACAAATTACATTTTGCAATATTGTAAAAAAATAAATAATAAACAATTGTGAGTACTGTTCTTGTACGACTAGAATTATGAAAATAAAGCAAAATTTTCCTTTAAATTTACAGTTTTGTGGCTGATATCAATATGCGGATTCTGTAGCTCCAGTTTCTGATATCAACTTACACTCTAAAGTTCTATCAGTTTCTCTCCGATAGTTCTCACATGAATGCCATCAATTTTTCATCTCGTTCTGCAAAGTATTCTTTCAAGTCATCAGCCTTGCATCTTTTTGATTTCTTGCTGCTAGAACTACCACCGGACTTATCTGACTTCTCCAACTCGTTATCAGTATCCTGTGTTAATTTCATTTGCACCAGGTAAACTCCTCAAGATTACGGGTTTGAACGCTTCCAAAAGAAATTGCATTTCATCTTCAAAATAGAACGGTAGGGGTCTTTTGTTACCATTTTTTTTTGATTCAGCGAGATATTTCCTATATCCACTTTTCAATGAGTGAAATTTCTCCCGACACTTTATAGGGCTTGGATAGCATCCTGTAATGTTAGAACAGATTTCTTTTGCTGTGTTTGGCCAGGTTTTTTTTTTATTGAGAACGAAGTCTTTTGTGGAAACTTTCTTTTTTGTCAATGAAAATATTCAGTAATTGCCGGGTTCCTGTAATCTTCCAGTCATACTTTCATCCTCAGAATAATCAATTTCATCAGCATCGTATGTATCTTGGTTATCGGTATCTGCTGTACTGGATGTGGAACTGATGATGAACAGTTAGCCGGTGGTGTGTCAAGTGTATGCTGATTGGACGAGCTTGGCTTGGGATTGTCATTTAGAAACATCCTGGCTTGTGGAACAACACTTTTTCCATCAATGACTTCAATATAAATGAAAAATAAAAGTTGTCCTTGAACTTGGTAAAAGTACCCATGGTTTCTGTCCAAAAGCACATCTGCATTTTCAAACTTAAGTAATGTCACTGAATCCTTAGTAATCGAGGTGTTTTTCGCAGTGCAGGGACATTCAACTTCTCACAATAAAGTGTCATTCACAATGCCATCTGGTGAAGCACCGAGGCTGATGAAACAAATATGCCACACTCTGTCTCTTAACATTTGACTACTGTCTCGTACTTTCTAACGGTTTCTTTTCAAACTTCACTCCATAAGCGATTGCCGCAGAATGAATTCATTTAGACGACATAAAAGAAGCAGCCAGACTCTTGAAATCTGTCCATTCAGTGGCATTGCATATTCGTCCAAAATTGGATGACTGTACCCGCTTCAGTCGTTCTTTCTGCCAAATTTTATTTTGTGATTGTCCACGCGTTGATTGTTCAATATATATTTTCTTTCTTTCTCACTGATGTTGCGCATACCCATCTCTTTCAAAAACATATCCTCTGGGGTTGCCACTAGATAGTAATGGTCGTAGGTCACTGCAAAACTGTTGACCGACAGAAAAATCTGAAAGATTGACATGGTGGAAATTCCCATGAAGTTCAAACATATATTGCAGAAATAAGACTGGTAGCCTGGCATTCTCCTGAATTGGATGGGTCTTTGGTCAGTTCATCTGCACCAGCCATATTTATGTTCCTTGATTTCAAAGGAGATCCACAATATGTCTTTGCCTGGTGAACAGTTTGTAACTTTGTGTGTATGTTCTTACACTTGCAGTGTGCATATGGTCCCATTCCTGCAGCAGATTCACACTGTCTCATGAAAATGTCCATCTTTTGTGAGTGCTTCATCAACAGAATAGTTGAATTGACTTATCCTCCAGAATTTTATCGAACTGCCTTAAAAATAACGATAATTTCTCTTCATCCACACGAGCCAATTTCAGAATGAATGTCCACATATCAAACTCCTTTGTCTGAGGGTCACTTTCATATCTACCAAAGTTAGTTTCTGTCATAAGATTATCTGAAATTCAACAAATTCACACATGAGTCAACTGCAGCTGTAATATTGAAACTATTACTGTTTCATATATCCTGCAAGTTTACATCATAAAATGGTCTTAATTATACTGGCAACGGGCGAACCAGTCGTCCCACTCCTATTATGCTGAGCCAAGATAAGTCCACACACACAAGCGCAGACACACTTTGAAACTCAGTTCATTTATTCGTCCATTAACTCACACACAATATCTACCATCCTTACTTCCATCGGATCTTTCTTTTCCGGGCACATTAGTAGGTCGAGCACTTTTGTGTCAATTCCATTACTTTGAATTCCTTTACCAGAAAATTTGATGTCGTCTTTATTCACACAGTACTTTTTAGATGACACTAACGATAAGGTGACCTTCATACTTTAATTTAAAAAGTCCTGGTGTCCTCATGTCATGCTTTTCGTGGCCATCACAGCATTTACGTCCCAGACATGACAAAAACCATATAGTCCGTTGTCATGAAGTTGTTTGTCCGCTTTAATGATTTCCTTCAGTCTTTTCCCCGAACGGGCCATATACGCACTGTCTGTATCCATTTCCCAGTACGCAAAATCGCTACGGTCAACGAAGACGTCCATCAAGTCGTAGTAATATTCCAACATGCGAAGCTTTGCGTACTGTAAAATGAAGTAACCTAGCTGTATAGGTAGGTCATTAGTAATGGTGCGTTTGGCATTCTCTACCTCAAAAATGTCCTCGTCCAGTTGGTGTATGTCTTTAAATTGCGGGTCATTGATGGCGTTGCATGCATTGGTTTCCCCACGAACATATTTAATGTTGGTGTGCTGGCTCTTATCCATGATGAGTCCACCGTAGGCAGAATTTCCTATCAGCTTCATAATGTTGGCAAAGCAAATGGATCAATAATTGCAGTTGGTTCAGAAGTCATTTCCCCATCAGAATCCATATGCACCTTCCATAAACATTCTGTTATCCGATTTATGAACGCACACAACATATTTGTTTTTTTTGTTCTCTCCTTTTGAATACAAGTGACCTTTTACTTCAAAGCATCCTGTGGCTCTCTCATAGAGGAAGAGTTGTGTGCGTTCATAAAGTTGTTATGAAAGAAAAGTGCTTTGTCTCTGTTATGGATGAAGAGTTTAGTGGCTCTTTCTTGGAGGAAGCATCGTGCTTTGTCTCTGTTACGGATGAAGAGTTTAGTGACTCTTTCTTGGAGGAAGCATCCTGTGGCTCTGTCATAGAGGAGGAGTCATGTGATTCTATTATGGAGGTTGAGTCCTGTGGCTCTGTTATGGAAGAAAAGTGCTGTGTCTCTGTTGTGGATGAAGAGTTTGGTAGCTCTGTCATGGAGGAAGCATGTTGTGGACCTTGGCATTTTTTTCAACTTTTGTGTAAAGTACTATTATTTTTTGACATTGATAATTCAAAACAATTGCAAAAATAGTATACATTATACATGTAATATAGAAGTCTTGTTTCCTTGTACCTCCATATTTGTTCAGAAATGTAGATACTGGTATGATACTCATTTGTGATTTATTTTATTTAATCTTTAATACCTCCCTCACTAACAACCAGTATCATTGCGAGATATCTACTTTGTCCTCAAATAACCTTGACCTTTGACTCCGTGACCTTAACCTGTTATGTCTGTTGATCCGATGTAAATTTCCGACCAAATTTACTTCATAACGTCATAAAAATAATCACCAGTGAAAAGATTAAAAAAAATGAACTGGACCCTTGACCCTGATCGTTGGCCTCAGTATGCGATTTTGTGAATTGAACATCTAGACTTCATTTAATGTGAACGGTTAATTACATGTAAAACTTGAGTTATTAGCGAGTGACTGCTATAGGGCACCTGTATATTCAATATGGGGACCTATCAATTATTAAATCAGATTCTGCTGGTTTCTCAATAATGAAACAATGGGAGGGCATTGGAATTAGTCCAACAAAATACCAAGGGTATAAATCTTACTCAAGCTCGAGGCAATGACTGGTAATTTACTATCAAACGGACAAACATCACAAGCTCTTCTGGTTACACTGCAATAAATAGAAACTATACCAAATTTAGTCATCTAAAGCAACAAAATAAATCATCATCTACATGCTGAAGTATTTAAAAAAGTAAGAATAACTGTTTATCCAGAAAATTGTGTTTGTGTTTCACACAACTATTTAATGATGGATGTTCTTGATTGTAGTACTGTAGTGCCTGTAAAGAAATATATATTTTATCAACAAAATAATGCAATACTCCAGAAATAAATTACAAGGTTTTCCCGGGGTTTCTTTGTTGTTTTTCTATATAGATCTCAGAACTAGATAGTACATGGTAGAATAGAAATAATCAACTTTGTCGCTTGTCGAAGATTATTTTTCTCAATGCTTTGAGGGCTGGACCATCCTTCACAAGCCATTCTTCCTCTGCTGTGTCTTCCAATGTTTCGTGTTGACAAACGTATGTCCCTGATGTGCTGTATGGCAGTAGCCAATCATGCTCATCAACAACATGGTGTACGAGTCCCATTTTTGGAAAATGATAGTGACATATATTTTGTTTCTCCATTTTTAAGACACATTACAACTGACTTCTATATTTGACTACATGGAAAAGATTCAATATCATCAAAAATCAATGTACTTATTTAATTTGAAATTATCAAGGAGTCTAGATAGAAATTGGGTTTTATCAAAGGCAAAAACTGATTATTATTACCACTGTATTCCAATATCAGATAAGGCTAGCTTCATGTCATTAAATTTTCTAGCCCCTCATGCATACTATTGGTCTAATACCAGTTCTCTTAGCTATCGACAAATCATTTTTTCAAGATTTAAACCTATTTGACCCCTGTGACCATTAATGTAGGTCAAGGTCATTCATTTGAACAATGCCCTGCAGGTAGAGCGTAAGAATTGTACCTGCTGCCCCCATTGCATGATCGTAAGAGGCGACTAAACTTGGGATCTTATCTTTTCTCTTCTTTCCTAGCGGCTTTCTTCTTCCTAGTGTCTCTCTTGACAATGCCTCACTTTTGGCCTTTAGTTGAGCGTTCGCCGCTGTGAGGAAGGCTTTGGGTTCTGTCCCCTAGCCGAGACATACCAGAGTCTTTAAAAATGGTAGTTGCTACTTCTGCTTAGCGCTCAGCATATAAGGAGTGGGACGACTAGTTCACCCGTTGTCAGTATAATGTGACCGGGTGGGGTGTGCTGCTGGGTGTCTTCGGCAGTATGCTTCAGTGAGGTAGCGCTATAAATCGGCAAAAGTTCCGGCCTATCACAAGGAGACTTAACACAAACATATCGCAGCCTTCCCAAAACACACATACGAACTCACCTCACGCATGCATGTCGCACGCACGGGAGGCCGTCCTTAAATGACCTAAGCTGTTAATAGGACGTTAACCAAAATAAACCAAACCAAACCAATCATTTGAACAAACTTTGTAGCTCTTCACGCCAAAATGCTACCGGCCCAATATAAAGTTCTCGGGCAGTTTCATTGCTCCACACTCATTGCTCCACACATAACACTAATCTTATAGCAGCTACGACTGACACTCAATATAAATCCAATACTAACAATGAATTCATCTGTTGTGGATGCTTTCTGGCAAACATACCAGAAGTGATTAACAACATGTCGACTCCATTTCTGAAGTGGCCTGCATTGCTTGTCTTGACCAGCCTACAAAATCAAATCAGTAGTATGAATGCATAATCTGGCATCACACAGACATATGTATGAATGTTGTATGTATATACAAAAAAATTAATTTCTTTAACTAGAGTACACTTGGGTATTATAGACCATTTGTCTTATTACAGCTTGATAAAAGTCGTTAAAATGCTGTCATTCATGTCGCTTCTATTACTCATGTAAAAGATTTTGGTTTTGAACACTAACCTGTTGTTTATAATACCATATTTACATCCTGTAAACTAGTGTGCGTGCTGTTGTGATCATCGGTCCATATTGTTTAAACGGAGTATTCCCGTTGGGGAATCTCTTCCGGTTGTATTTGTCGCCGTTTCTAATTGGCTATTGTTCAGGGTATGTGTTTATTGATAATCACCTTACCTGTACATTACTCTACGCTCAGGTATCGGTCTATCTGTAGCCACATGCATGTGTGTGGTGAGTGCGTATGTGTGTTTTGGGAGGCTGCGGTATGTTCGTGTAAAGTCTCCTTGTGATAGGCCGGAACTTTTGCCGATTTTTGGTGCTACCTCACTGAAGCATACTGCCGAAGACACCCAGCAGCACACCCCACCCGGTCACATTATACTGACAACGGGCAAACCAGTCGTCCCACTCCAAATATGCTGAGCGCTAAGCAGGAGTAGCAACTACCATTTTTAAAGACTCTGGTATGTCTCGGCAATGGGACAGAACCCAAAGCCTTCCTCACAGGGGCGAACGCTCAACTAAAGGCCAAAAGTGAGGCAATGTCAAGGGAGACGTTAGGAAGAAGACAGTTGTTAAGAAAGAAGAGAAAAGATAAGATCCCAAATTTAGTCGCCTCTTACGATCATGCAATGGGGGCAGCAGGTACAATTCTTACGCCCTACCTGCAGGAGTAGCAACTACCATTTTTAAAGACTTTGGTATGTCTCGGATAGGGGACAGTACCCAAAGCCTTCCTCACAGCGGCGAACGCTAAACTTAAGGCCAGAAATGAGGCATTGTCAAGGGATACATTAGGAAGAAGAAAGTTGTTGGGGGGCAGCAGGTGCAATTCTTACGCCCTACCTGCAGGGCAGTGCAAATGCCTTGAGGACTGGTGAACATACAAATTGGTCTTCAATCTCACAACGCAATGCCCGGATAAATGGGAAACCAACTGTCCTGAGGAATGTCTCTGGGGTCTCCAGTTCGTGTTGAGCCGGCTGGCGATGCCTTCGTGCCAGTGACGTTCTCTCCAATATCAGCATAACACGTCGTCAATCTTGGAGAAAGACAAGTCAGGATGCCTTGCTCTCTCCCCATACAAGTCAATGAGGTTGTCCAACCGTACAAGGATAGCGGAGACCTTGTGAGGTATATCATTGAAATTCATATTTTCTTTCTGCAGAAACAAACTGAGTTCATTCAGGATCTTCAACACATCGCTTAGCAGGAAGATCATTGCCAACACGTTGCGCTCCAAGAGGGACGAACGAAGTCCATATATCTCTGTCTCTTTCCTTTCTTCGTAGAGAGCGTCCAGGCAGTCGATTATCGCCTCGTATCTATCGACAACACGATCACAGGCTGCCCCATGCGAGAGCCTTTGGTTTGGTCTGGTTTATTTTGTTTAACGTCCTATTAACAGCTAAGGTCATTTAAGGACGGCCTCCCGTGCGTGCGACGTGCATGCGTGTGGCGAGTGCGTATGTGTGTTTTGGGAGGCGTGTTAAGTCTCCTTGTGATAGGCCGGAACTATATAGTGCTACCTCACTGAAGCATACTGCCGAAGACACCCAGCATCACACTGCACCCAGTCACATTATATTGACAACGGGCGAACCAGTCGTCCCACTCCAAATATGCTGAGCGCTAAGCAGGAGTAGCAACTACCATTTTTAAAGACTTTGGTATGTCTCGGCTAGGGGACAGAACCCAAAGCCTTCCTCACAGCGGCGAACGCTAATTAGGAAGAAGAAAGTTTTTCAGAAAGAGAAAAGATAAGATCCAAAATTTAGACGCCTCCTACGACCATGCTATGGGAACAGCAGGTACAATTCTTACGCCCTACCTGCAGGGCAGAGATGATGCCAACAGTCAACTGAAAGTGTAAGTACAATATTTTTATGGAGGCGTTTACGCCTGCCATATTACAATCACCTACGAGTTGTGACGTCACAATCTCTCACTTTCGTTTTCGTTATATTTCCTTTCACAGTTCATTTTGTAGTTTCTTTCGGTTCATATATGATGTAGTTGAACTATATATGCATTTATGAAAACTATCAAGACTACAAATAAAGTGCTTTTACATGAAAAAGGTATATTCAGTATAAATTTCTCTTCGGCGGAAGTTCGGAATTTGAGACCTCTGGTGGTAATTTCTGTAACTAGGGGTAATGATTCGCTTAGTTCCAAGTAGTAGTCCGTCATTCAAAGTAGATGATGTGCACAGAAATGTATTAACTATGCTGATACTGTTGTGAACATTTCAGGAACTATTTTGAATAATCAATAAGAATAATGTCTTGTAAATATCTACACCTGCATCGATTTTTGCAAATCTATATTGAAAATACTGTTTGAAGGGAGATAACTGCGATATGATGACGTTACCTTACAAGTTACAGGGGACAATAGTTCAACTACTAGAAATAAAGATGGGATAACAACCAAGCGCAAACAAATTCTCGTTTTTCATAATCTTCTCCGGGTTTTTTTCCTTTGTTTACAACTTGGTAGATTTTCATGAGATTTAGTCCGATATTCAGCGATCACCTGATCTGTCTGTTTACGTGAACGATGCCACGAAATGTCACACTATGGACCGAAATGTTATCCACTCCAAACCTACATTTATCGACTATAGTTGCCTGAGATCTATGTAGTGAGCGAGCACGCGGTTGGATACGGGCTTCACACGAATCATCAAAGTGTGATGTCTGTCACTAGAAATTAATATCTATCAACATGCATTAAAGGCAAGTTACTCACAAAGTTTGCATATGTTTGTTGACCCACTGAAATAAGTGTTTGTTTATTTATGACGAAACTGTTTACGATATGTTATTAAAGCCTCGCCAGACCCCAATAACTGATCGAAGTTCATGTGTTTTAAATCCGTGAATCAGTAGGGAGAGGCTAAATCTCCGTCACTCTGTCGCGCCCGTCACTTCAGCTACACAACTTCTGATGACGTCATCTACTTTCGTTTCGGGTCTAAATGAAAATAATGCTGTGTGGTAGAGTGCAGAATCGCAAGTAATTAGTCATATCTGAATTCATTATCTAGCATACTATATATACAATCCGTCGGGAACAAAGTTTAAATAAAGCTATCTACATGTAATAACACGAAGAAAGACTTATAATCACATACAGCCCTATTAATCTCACTGTACATACGATAAGTAATATATATCTCACTAAAATGACTTACATTGATATTGTACGTATATGATTGTCACTTCTGTTCATTAATGTGTCTAAAGTTGATTATTACGACCTTTCACTGGACGATTCTAGATCTTCTGACCATCTCACTACTGCTATATTGACATAGAGCTTCTTGTCGTGTATACAAACATCACAACATCTCATTACTGACGTAAATAGGATCCCGGAGGGTCCTCACCTTATTGCATCTTTATTCTGGCCTTGTAGGAGGCACATCTCCTGGGGGTATCTTTATATCGACTTAAATTATACATAGGAGGCCTTTCACCTCAGTGCATCTCTGTACTAGCTTTTATCCTGCAACTGCGCCACGCTGTCGGAATACACCCACCATATATATATATATATATATATATATATATTTGCTGTATTCGGCAGTGCCCGAAAACTGTTGTATTTTAGAATCTTAGTAAGTGCATCAATTCGACTGAGCTATTTCAAAGTGAAACAACATTAAAAAGGCGAACATATTTGGAACATCGTTGATAACTTTTCACTTAAAAATGCTGATTTGTATGACTTTTGCAGGATACATAGAATACACACATATATATAGTCAGTGTCTTCAAATATAAGCTGTATTTTTGACTCGTAAAAAAAAGACAAAAGTGGCTCTTTACCCTCGCCAATATACAGCTTATATTTGAAGACAGTCAAGACACTGACCATGTATTCTCTATATATATGAGGTCCGTCACCTCAGCGCATCTCTATACAGACTTATATAGGAGGCATGTCACCTCAGCGCATCTCTATACTGACTTACATAGGTGGCCCATCACCTCAACCCATCTCTATACTGACTTATATAGGAGGCCTGTCACCTCGGCGCACCTCTATACTGACTTACAAAGGAGGCCTGTCACCTCAGCGCACCTCTATACTGACTTACAAAGGAGGCCTGTCACCTCAACCCATCTCTATAATGCCTTACATAGTAGGCCCGTCACCTCAACGCATCTCTATACTGACATGTATAGGAGGCCCATCACCTCAGCCCATCTCTATACTGACTTGTAAAGGAGGCCCGTCACCTCAGCCCTTCTCTATACTGACTTATATAGGAGGCCTGTCACCTCAGCCCATCTCTATACTGACTTACATATTAAGCCCGTCACCTCAGCGCATCTCTATACTGACTTGTAAAGGAGACCCGTCACCTCAGCCCATCTCTATACTGACTTATATAGGAGGCCCGTCACCTCTGCGCATCTTTATACTGACTTGTATAGGAGGCCCGTCACCTCAGCCCATCTCTATACTGACTTACATAGTAAGCCCGTCACCTCAACGCATCTCTATACTGACTTACATAGTAGGCCCGTCACCTCAGCCCATCTCTATACTGACTTACATAGGAGGCCCGTCACCTCAGTGCATCTCTATACTGACTTACATAGGAGGCCCGTCACCTCAGCACATCTCTATACTGACTTACATAGTAAGCCCGTCACCTCAGCGCATCTCTATACTGACTTACATAGGAGGCCCGTCACCTCAGCGCATCTCTATACTGACTAACATAGTAAGCCCGTCACCTCAGCGCATCTCTATACTGACTTATATAGGAGGCCCGTCACCTCAGCGCATCTCTAAACTGACTTACATAGGAGGCCCGTCACCTCAGCCCTTCTCTATACTGACTTATATAGGAGGCCTGTCACCTCAGCGCACCTCTATACTGACTTACAAAGGAGGCCCGTCACCTCAGCGCATCTCTATATAGGCTTACATAGGTGGCCCGTCACCTCAGCCCATCTCTATACTGACTTACATAGGAGGCGCGTCACCTCAGCCCTTCTTTATACTGACTTACACAGTAAGCCTGTCACCTCAGCGCATCTCTATACTGACTTGTATAGGAGGCCCGTCACCTCAGCCCATCTCTATACTGACGTACATTGTAAGCCTGTCACCTCAGCGCATCTCTATACTGACTTACATATTAAGCCCGTCACCTCAGCGCATCTCTATACTGACTTGTAAAGGAGGCCCGTCACCTCAGCGCATCTCTATACTGACCTACATATTAAGCCCGTCACCTCAGCGCATCTCTATACTGACTTGTAAAGGAGGCCCGTCACCTCAGCGCATCTCTATACTGACTTACATATAAAAGCCGGCCACCTCAGCGCATCTCTATACTGACTTGTAAAGGAGGCCCGTCACCTCAGCCCATCTCTATACTGACTTACATAGGAGGCCCGTCACCTCAGCCCTTCTTTATACTGACTTACATAGTAAGCCTGTCACCTCAGCGCATCTCTATACTGACTTGTATAGGAGGCCCGTCACCTCAGCCCATCTCTATACAGACTTATATAGGAGGCATGTCACCTCAGCGCATCTCTATACTGACTTACATAGGTGGCCCGTCACCTCAACCCATCTCTATACTGACTTATATAGGAGGCCTGTCACCTCAGCGCACCTCTATACTGACTTACAAAGGAGGCCCGTCACCTCAGCGCATCTCTATACTGACTTACATATAAAAGCCGGCCACCTCAGCGCATCTCTATACTGACTTGTAAAGGAGGCCCGTCACCTCAGCCCATCTCTATACTGACTTACATAGGAGGCCCGTCACCTCAGCCCTTATTTATACTGACTTACATAGTAAGCCTGTCACCTCAGCGCATCTCTATACTGACTTACATAGTGAGCCCGTCACCTCAGCGCATCTCTATACTGAATTACATAGGAGGCCCGTCACCTCAGCCCATCTCTATACTGACTTACATATAAAAGCCGGCCACCTCAGCGCATCTCTATACTGACTTGTAAAGGAGGCCCGTCACCTCAGCCCATCTCTATACTGACTTACATAGGAGGCCCGTCACCTCAGTCCTTCTCTATACTGACTTATATAGGAGGTCTGTCACCTCAGCGCACCTCTATACTGACTTACATATTAAGCCCGTCACCTCAGCGCATCTCTATACTGACTTGTAAAGGAGGCCCGTCACCTCAGCGCATCTCTATACTGACTTACATATAAAAGCCGGCCACCTCAGCGCATCTCTATACTGACTTGTAGAGGAGGCCCGTCACCTCAGCCCATCTCTATACTGACTTACATAGGAGGCCCGTCACCTCAGCCCTTCTTTATACTGACTTACATAGTAAGCCTGTCACCTCAGCGCATCTCTACTGACTTGTATAGGAGGCCCGTCACCTCAGCCCATCTCTATACTGACGTACATAGTAAGCCTGTCACCTCAGCGCATCTCTATACTGACTTACATATTAAGCCCGTCGACTCAGCGCATCTCTATACTGACTTGTAAAGGAGGCCCGTCACCTCAGCCCATCTCTATACTGACTTACATAGGAAGCCCGTCACCTCAGTCCTTCTCTATACTGACTTATATAGGAGGTCTGTCACCTCAGCGCACCTCTATACTGACTTACAAAGGAGGCCTGTCACCTCAGCGCATCTCCATATAGGCTTACATAGGTGGCCCGTCACCTCAGCCCATCTCTATACTGACTTACATAGGAGGCCCGTCGCCTCAGCCCATCTCTATAATGCCTTACATAGTAAGCCTGTCACCTCAGCGCATCTCTATACTGACTTACATAGTGAGCCCGTCACCTCAGCGCATCTCTATACTGACTTACATAGGAGGCCCGTCACCTCAGCCCATCTCTATACTGACTTACATAGTGAGCCCGTCACCTCAGCGCATCTCTATACTGAATTATGTAGGAGGCCCGTCTTCTCAACGCACCTCTATACTTACTTACGAGAACCATGTTACAAACCCGACATCAGGTCACTGTGCCTCTTTGTTATTGAAAAGTCGTTGGGATATTTTAGCATATTTGATTCCTGTGACCTTGAATGAAGGTCAAGTTTATTCATTTGAACATATTACTGATCCAATATCATGATCCTGGGCTTTAGTTACTAATCGAAGAGGAGAATGATGCAGGATGAAAAGTTATAAGATTACATTAGTTTAATAGGATGATATAAAAGCCAATTCAATATATGACGATTTTGACTTGGATTACAAATTTTTAAAAAATAACTCATTCACTATAATTTCATTCTTTAAAATAAAAACATGCCTGTGTGAATACAAAGTATTGAAAACATATCCTTATAATGGAAGTTAACGTGTTGTTTCTATTAGATATAATAGTATAGGTAAGTGCTAGTAAAACTCAGTAATAAAAGAAAACGTTTGCGTTACGCTTTTCATAACTTAATTACTGTATCTTCAGTGTCTTTTATCGAGTTTCCAAGTTTCAAACAAAGTACTGCAGATTATGGAGTATCTCTACCAGGGACCTACAATGGTATCATTTGTTATAAAATAAAATTTACTATAAAAATGATATTTCTTTTCTGTGAAAAATCTGAACAAAAACATCATTTTATTACAATACTATTAATATTACTTCAAATAGCCAATATTTCACAAAATTGTCCTGTCTCTCATGGATTATCAGCTGGAGGAAGTGGTGGTAGCTCCACATTCATTGGTTCTACTGGGAGAGGAGGAAATATATCCTGATGCTCACGAGTAGCTGTGCATGATGGCCCAGGGGCCGGGGTAGCGAAACTAGCGACATGTCTATATGACGTCCTAGGGTAGTGGGGAACTGGATAAGTCCTTTCGGACTTCGACATGATTTTCTTTCTGAATGTGGGGTATCTAAAGATAGTGTTTTTCATGATGATTTCAAGTCCTTTACGTTGCCCCGTACAAAAGGGCAAATGTTGAGGTATTGCCCTACTATATAGGGTCAGCTTGAGTGTATCAATTGTATCTTGTGCAGTCTATACACTCATTTGGGTTAAAGTTAACCAGTCTGCATGTGATCACATAAACATTTGTTTTTCTTATATTCCTCATGATAATAATGTTTAGACCTCTAGTACAATTTGAAAGAAGTCATCATTTTTGATGTTACATTGAATGGGGTATCCCACTACTCACAAACAGGCACTGTAGTCATTGTAGGGGACCTTAAAGTTGACAACGCAAGATAAAACGCTTTCGTTTTGAAAAAAAAAAAAAATTGAAATGGTTTGGAGATGTTCCCTGTGATAACTATATATCTTCCGGTCACCGTTTCCAAGGAAGTGGCAGACATTTTAGTTGAAGTCTGCTAGGATACGTGACTGGGAATCTGTGCCTATAAAAGTGCGGAAAAAAATCTGTCACCGATGTTACTGATAACCTTGAAAGTTTGTCTAATGACGATAACTTAACTGTAAATGACGAATTAGATATTCCTATATCCCAAAGTGAAATCATTGTTGTCTTGAAAGATGCTAAATCAGGTAAATCTCCTGTTATTGATGATTTGCTGAATGAGCTTTTTTACCAAATTTAAAGACGTCTTTACGCCATAGCTTACATAACTGTATATTGCTATTTTACCCAGTTTTTAAAAAGGGCGATAAAAACGATAAAAATAACTACAGAGGCATTGCGTTGGTAAGTTGTTTATCAAAACTGTTGACAAGTGTACTTAACAACAGGTTACTGAAATAGTCTGACCATTACCATATTATAACTGACGCCAAGTTCGATTTGTCAATGATGATTGCCCGAGAAACGAAGTCAGCAATTGATATAGAAAATACGTTGAAAATCTGCGTTTAAAAGTAAAAAATCACCAGCATAAAGGCTATCTTTGTTTGAAGTCAAATGACGTTGGTGACGTTTTTTAGTAGCGTCACAAAAAGACGATGTCGTGCTTCGGATTCCCTCATTTTTTGACACTATTAATTTTTGTATGTTTCTAATTTTGTTGTTTTTTTAAACATGAAAATGCAACAAAAAATGAATGGTTTCCCGTTGAATAAACCATATGTTTGACTCGTATGATAGAATATTTCGACAATGCTTCATCATAGTGTTTTTTGGACAAATTTTTAATCGACCCTTTTATTCAGACATAATGACAGTATGCTTACACTCCAATTTTGTACTGTTTGTAAACAATTATCACTATTCTCTGCAAGAAAGTCTTTAAGATAATTTAGGTATATGTCAAATAAAAATGGTGATCAATTTTCCTCTTGTTTTACTCCGACATTACAATTGAACTTTTCAGAAAACTCATTTCCATTCTCAAAAGATTTAGTATTCGCATATAAATTACCAATACCATTGAACATTTTCCCCTTATATTACTGTTTTGTACTTCTTGTACTCCAAAGTTCAAGTCTCCAAACTGAATAAAAGGTTTCCTGAAATCTATAAATGAACCAAACAATTTTGTCCAAAATGAAAAGTTAATATTAGTTAAGGCATGTAGAATGAAAATACATTTTGTATTGTCGGTGTTTGAGTGATATTTCCTGAATACGGTCAGTGCACGAGATATAAGATTGATTTCGTCGACCATCTTGGTTGAACCTTTCCAAAGCATGATACTAAACTGATTACCCTGTAATTATCTAAATGATCTGGATCCCATGAATTCTATTGGAGACACATATCATTTGTTTCTTTGTAAGTTTTGATTCTTTACTGTGTGCATAGTTAAATACGGTCACTCAGCTGACGAAGCATGCTTCTTTGGCTCAGGAGATAGATCATGCCTTCTCACGCCGGAGACCCGGGTTCGATTTCTGTCGGGCAATCGGAAGTGATGTCTTTTCCCCTGTTCTTTTATTGAAATATAATGCATTTTGTATGCATTTAGGTTGATTATTATAGGGGTATATATATATAACCTGTGTTTGTTTTAAAAGAGACACAATGTTGACGTAACCAAAGGTTTTCCATGCTGGTAGGGGGCTCCCCAACCGCTGGAAAAATTTTTGTTCGTCTTTCTTCTTTTTTGTTTGTTTCTAGATTTCAATATGATAAAAATTATTACTAACAAAATTATCCAAATAAACAACACGTAAATTTAACCGAGTGAGTGTAAAAAAGAACGCATGTAGATGTCCTGAAAGAGAGAAAAGAAAGTGACACTTTACTGTTGTTTTTATATATAAAACATGTGTGTATGAAAGAGAGCGGCAGAGTATACTAGTTTAGAGTGTAAATTAAATCAAGAAATATTAAAAGAAAAAGAATATGATGAATGAAAAAAGAAGAAGAAATAATAATAATAATATTAATAATTATTGTACGATGATGAAATGGCTCGGTGCTGTAAATAGCACCAGATACTTCGATGTCAGATGAAAAAATATAGCACGTATGCAGTTACAGACATTTTAGACAATTAACGTCACAAACTAATAAATACTACCCCGCAAGGTTTATATATTTAAAAAAAAGTATTATTATTTATAATTTGTATTGATGGAGTTACGAAAGATGTGACTATATGAGCCAACTCTGAGTACGAAAAAAAATAAAAAAAAAATAGGTTGATTTATCATTAACATTAATTAATATTTTTAGGTAAGAAAACCTCATATTGAATGTGTAGAGATAATATATATCAGCAGCAAATATAGCAAAGAATTGTGATAATTTAGACATTGCTTTCATTCATAAATACAAAATAATGTTCCTCAAAAGAAATAAAATAAAGATGTCATTCAATGTAATTGAGATGCATTTTTTGGTTATAATGATATGTTCAATATAGACTTTGTGCGCTTGTTATAATTATTTCAAATAATGTTTCCAACATACTGTCTGTTAATAGTGATGAAGGGAAGACAAGATTTGATTTGTATATATTTAGAAAGTAATCATACACTTGTAACATTTTTCTATTCCTGTAGTATTTTTCTATATTCTATTTAAAATCATTGCTTGTTGTATGTATCCGTTGGTAATGCGATGGGAAACAAGCTGGGCCGTTAATCCGTGAAGTAATTAATTATCCTCGCCCGTGGCACTACTCATCCGCACGGCTCCCCCTCAGTGTTATTCCCCCCAGTGTTATTCCCCCCCAGTGTTATTCCCCCCCAGTGTTATTCCCCCCAGTGTTATTCCCCTCAGTGTTATTCCCCCCAGTGTTATTCCCCCAGTGTTATTCCCCTCAGTTTATTCCCCAGTGTTATTCCCCCCAGTGTTATTCCCCTCAGTGTTATTCCCCCCAGTGTTATTCCCCTCAGTGTTATTCCCCCAGTGTTATTCCCCCGTGTTATTCCCCCAGTGTTATTCCCCTCAGTGTTATCCCCCCTCAGTGTTATTCCCCTCAGTGTTATTCCCCCCAGTGTTATACCCCCTCAGTGTTATTCCCCCAGTGTAATTCCCCCCAGTGTTATTCCCCAAGTGTTATTCCCCCCAGTGTTATTCCCCAGTGTTATTCCCCCCAGTGTTATTCCCCTCAGTGTTATTCCCCCCAGTGTTATTCCCCTCAGTGTTATTCCCCAGTGTTATTCCCCCAGTGTTATTCCCCTCAGTGTTATTCCCCCAAGTGTTTTTCCCCCCAGTGTTATTCCCCTCAGTGTTATTCCCCCAGTGTTATTCCCCCTCAGTGTTATTCCCCTCAGTGTTATTCCCCCCCAGTGTTATTCCCCCCAGTGTTATTCCCCCTCAGTGTTATTCCCCCAGTGTAATTCCCCCCAGTGTAATTCCCCCCAGTGTTATTCCCCTCAGTGTTATTCCCCTCAGTGTTATTCCCCCAGTGTTATTCCCCCTCAGTGTTATTCCCCTCAGTGTTATTCCCCTCAGTGTTATTCCCCCAGTGTTATTCCCCCCAGTGTTATTCCCCAGTGTTATTCCCCCCAGTGTTATTCCCCTCAGTGTTATTCCCCCCAGTGTTATTCCCCTCAGTGTTATTCCCCAGTGTTATTCCCCCAGTGTTATTCCCCTCAGTGTTATTCCCCCAAGTGTTTTTCCCCCCAGTGTTATTCCCCTCAGTGTTATTCCCCCAGTGTTATTCCCCCTCAGTGTTATTCCCCCAGTGTAATTCCCCCCAGTGTAATTCCCCCCAGTGTTATTCCCTCAGTGTTATTCCCCCTAGTGTTATTCCCCCCAGTGTTATTCCCCCTCAGTGTTATTCCCCCAGTGTAATTCCCCCCAGTGTTATTCCCCCCAGTGTTATTCCCCCCAGTGTTATTCCCCCCCCCAGTGTTATTCCCCTCAGTGTTATTCCCCTCAGTGTTATTCCCCCCAGTGTTATTCCCCTCAGTGTTATTCCCCCCAGTGTTATTCCCCCAGTGTTATTCCCCTCAGTGTTATTCCCCCAGTGTTATTCCCCCCAGTGTTATTCCCCTCAGTGTTATTCCCCCCAGTGTTATTCCCCCAGTGTTATTCCCCCCAGTGTTATTCCCCTGTGTTATTCCCCCAGTGTTATTCCCCTCAGTGTTATTCCCCTCAGTGTTATTCCCCCGTTAGTATATAAGAGAGAGCGGTTCTATACTTTACATTATTATTATACAATACTGACACAGTATCAGAAGTAGAAATATGAAAGTGGAAATTGTTTACATAGGCAATATTCTTTTACGTGAAATTCACATGAACTTCACATGAATTTCATGTGAATTCTTTCATGTGAAATTCACTTTTTTTTGCCCTTTTCACGTGAAATTTTCACATGAATTTCACGTGAATTTCACACGCTGTTCACCTTAGATTCACGTGAAAAAACTAATAATCATTGTGTTTATAAACAATATGCTAATATGTTGTAATTTATAAAGAAGCCTTCCAAAAATATAGTAAACAAAGCAAAAAACATCAAATAAATTTATAATGTTTTATTAAATCAATATTAAACAACATAACATTTTACACACCTTACATACTTCCAACATCTTCTATCCTCCCTTCAATTCTCATTTTCGTTTCTCTCACTACACTCCTTTTATTTCTGTTTCCAGCTTACTCTTTTACACTAGCATTTAAATGCTTCTCTATTCTCCCTTCCTCTATAACATTCTTATCTTCTCCCACTTCCCTTTCTTGAATCCTTTTGCAATTTGCAAATTTTTAAACAGTCTTCACTCATGGCATGTAGCATCTTCTGTCAACTGTTAATTAAATGCTAACATAAAAAATGCCTGTGTCACAGCAGAAGGTACAACAGTAAGGTGATTTTGACGAGTTGGTGGTTTTCTACATAGTTGAACTGATGTTCGAATTCAGTTCCACAGACTTTAGAGATTCCAGGGCCTGAGAAGCAACACTCTGTAAATCTGGGCAGAAATCCGGATCTGCCTCCTGGGAATTTGTCAAGACATGTTGATTGTTATTCCATGATAATACCAGTTGATCTAATCCAGCCATTTTCACTCGACAAGCTGACCACAGCACAACTCTTTCAGTCGATGATGGTCGATGAAGTTTCTTTTCAGTTTTTTCCTTTAGGTATTTGGAGACAGGACTACAGGCTGAGGGATCAGATCTACACCTCAACACAACAAAAGTGTTTTTGCATATTTTTTTTGCAGTCTGGAAAAGAATAGAAACTTAACGTTATATAATTTTGGCACAAAGTGTTAAACCAATAAATCAGTATTTATTACATACTGATTAGGTTAAAAAAAGGTTTCATAAATCTTAGTAAGCATTGAGACTTCAAAGTAATTGTATAATTGAAATTGCAAACTACGATTGGGATACTTGATTGACCAATAATATTGTTCAAATAACTAATGGCCAAGAGGGCCTTCATCACTTACACCCGGATATTTCAGTAATCATGGCAAAATACTCTCCTGAAAGTTGTACTACAAATATTTTCCTACTTTTTGAGCTGCCTCTCCTAACAATGGTTCAAACTCAAAGGTGGACTAAATCATGTTATTCTTAAATAAGGATGCTTAATGTTTTTTTCTTTTTTCCCTTTTTTGCTATTTTTATCCTATTGAGCCCCTATTTCTGGCCCTATATAGGAGCCATACCATGTGTTTATCATCATAATCCATTCTGGAATTAAGAAACAGTTTGATATTTAAAGGAAATGTTGATGGATGAATGGATAACAGACATTGAGCCATGGCATAAGATCACTGGCCCTTCAGGCCAGGTGAGCTTAAACCAGCATACTATTGGCCTAATATCAGGTCTTGGTGACTCTCGGCTATGGCAAGATTTAAAAATATTTCACCCCTGTGACCTTGAATGTAGGTCAAGGTCATTTATTTGAACAAAATTGGTAGCCCTTCACCCCAGCATGCTAAAAGCCTAATATCAAGTCCCTGGGCCTCTTGGTTATTAAGGAGAAGTCAATTGAAGATTATAGCCTATTTGAACAATGTGACCTTTAGTGACCTTGAATGAAGGTCATTTATTTGAACAAACTTTGTAGCCCTTTACCCTAGTATGCTACAGACCCAATACCAAGTCCCTGGGCCTCCTGGTTATTGAGAAGAAGTCGCTTGAAGAGTATAGCCTATTTGACCCATGTGACCTTGAATGAAGGTCAAGGTCATTTATTTGAACAAACCTGGTAGACCTTCACCCCAGCATGCTACAGGCCCAATATCAAGTCCCTGGGTCTCTTGGTTATTGAGAAGATGTTGCTTAAATGAAAAGGTTGACGCCGGACAGACGGACGGACGGACGACGGACGCCGCACCACGACATAAGCTCACTTGCCCTTCGGGCAGGTGAGCTAAAAATCAGCAATGCTCAGCTGGCATTTAAAACACATGAACATATTTTTCATCGGCTATTTTTCATTGTTACCCATATTATATAACCATTAATTAGAAAGAATATATATAATGTCTGTGTGACATTTTCATGTTTTTACAGAACCTACATGCTACTCACACTGGGTCTGGAGGTGACGGGCTTACTATGTAAGTCAGTATAGAGATGGGCTGAGGTGACGGGCCTCCTATCTAAGTCAGTATAGAGATGCGCTGAGGTGACGGGCTTACTATGTAAGTCAGTATAGAGATGCGCTGAGGTGACGGGCCTCCTATGTAAGTCAGTATAGAGATGCGCTGAGGTGACGGGCTTACTATGTAAGTCAGTATAGAGATGCGCTGAAGTGACAGGCTTACTATGTAAGTCAGTATAGAGATGCGCTGAGGTGACGGGCCTCCTATGTAAGTCAGTATAGAGATGCGCTGAGGTGACGGGCTTACAATGTAAGTCAGAATAGAGATTGCGCTGAAGTGACAGGCTTACTATGTAACCCTATATAGAGATGCGCTGAGGTGACGGGCCTCCTATATAAGTCAGTATAGAGATGCGCTGAGGTGACGGGCCTCCTATATAAGTCAGTATAGAGATGCGCTGAGGTGACGGGCCTCCTATATAAGTCAGTATAGAGATGCGCTGAGGTGACGGGTCTACTATGTAAGTCAGTATAGAGATGCGCTGAGGTGACGGGCTTACTATGTAAGTCAGTATGGAGATGGGCTGAGGTGACGGGCCTCCTATGTAAGTCAGTATAGAGATGGGCTGAGGTGACGGGCTTACTATGTAAGTCAGTATAGAGATGCGCTGAGGTGACGGGCCTCCTATGTAAGTCAGTATAGAGATGCGCTGAGGTGACGGGTCTACTATGTAAGTCAGTATAGAGATGCGCTGAGGTGACGGGCTTACTATGTAAGTCAGTATAGAGATACGCTGAGATGACGGGCCTCCTATGTAAGTCAGTATAGAGATGCGCTGAGGTGACGGGCTTACTATGTAAGTCAGTATAGAGATGCGCTGAGGTGACGGGCCTCCTATATAAGTCAGTATAGAGATGCGCTGAGGTGACGGGCTTACTATGTAAGTCAGTATGGAGATGGGCTGAGGTGACGGGCCTCCTATGTAAGTCAGTATAGAGATGGGCTGAGGTGACGGGTCTACTATGTAACCCTATATAGAGATGGGCTGAGGTGACGGGCTTACTATGTAACCCTATATAGAGATGCGCTGAGGTGACGGGCCTCCTATATAAGTCAGTATAGAGATGCGCTGAGGTGACGGGCCTCCTATATAAGTCAGTATAGAGATGCGCTGAGGTGACAGGCCTCCTATGTAAGTCAGTATAGAGATAGGCTGAGGTGACGGGCCTCCTATATAAGTCAGTATAGAGAAGGGCTGAGGTGACGGGCCTCCTATATAAGTCAGTATAGAGATGCGCTGAGGTGACAGGCCTCCTATGTAAGTCAGTATAGAGATAGGCTGAGGTGACGGGCCTCCTATATAAGTCAGTATAGAGAAGGGCTGAGGTGAAGGGCCTCCTATATAAGTCAGTATAGAGATGCGCTGAGGTGTCAGGTTTACTATGTAAGTCAGTATAGAGATGCGCTGAGGTGACGGGCCTCCTATGTAAGTCAGTATAGAGATGCACTGAGGTGACAGGCTTACTATGTAAGTCAGTATAGAGATGGGCTGAGGTGACGGGCCTCCTATGTAAGTCAGTATAGAGATGCGCTGAGGTGACGGGCCTACTATGTAAGTCAGTATAGAGATGGGCTGAGGTGACAGGCCTCCTATGTAAGTCAGTATAGAGATGCGCTGAGGTGATGGGCCTCCTATGTAAGTCAGTATAGAGATGCGATGAGGTGACGGGCCTACTATATAAGTCAGTATAGAGATGCGCTGAGGTGACGGGCCTACTATGTAAGTCAGTATAGAGATGCGCTGAGGTGACGGGCCTACTATATAAGTCAGTATAGAGATGCGCTGAGGTGACGGGCCTACTATGTAAGTCAGTATAGAGATGCGCTGAGGTGACGGGCCTCTTATGTAAGTCAGTATAGAGATGCGTTGAGGTGACGGGCCTACTATGTTAGTCAATATAGAGATTGCGCTGAGGTGACGGGCCTCCTATGTAAGTCAGTATAGAGATGCGCTGAGGTGACTGGCCTCTTATGTAAGTCAGTATAGAGATGCGTTGAGGTGACGGGCCTACTATGTTAGTCGATATAGAGATTGCGCTGAGGTGACGGGCCTCCTATGTAAGTCAGTATAGAGATGCGTTGAGGTGACATGCCTACTATGTTAGTCGATATAGAGATTGCGCTGAGGTGACGGGCCTCCTATGTAAGTCAGTATAGAGATGCGTTGAGGTGACATGCCTACTATGTAAGTCAGTATAGAGATGCGCTGAGGTGACGGGCCTCCTATGTAAGTCAGTATAGAGATGCGCTGAGGTGACGTGTCTCCTTTATAAGTCTGTATAGATTTGCGCTGAGGTGACGGGCTTACTATGTAAGTCAGTATAGTTATGTGCTGAGGTGACAGGCCTCCTATATAATTTAATAAATCAGTATAGAGATGCACTGAGGTGACGGACCTGCTATATATACATAGGGAATATACATGGTCAGTGTCTTGACCGTCTTCAAATATAAGCTGTATATTGGCGAGGGTAAAGAGCCACTGTGAAGACACTGACTTGATATGTGTATTCTTTGTATCCTGCAACAGTCATATAAATAAGCATTTTAAAGTGAAAAGTTATCAACGATGTTCCAAATATGTTCGCCTTTTGAATGTTGTTTCACTTTGAAATAGGTCAGTCAAATTGATGCACTTGCTAAGATTCTAAAATACAACAGTTTTCGGTCACTGCCGAATACAGCAAATATATATATATATATGGTGGTTGTATTCCAACAATGCGGCGCAGTTGCAGGATAAAAGCTACATTATGTAGTACAGAGATGCACTGAGGCTGAAAGGCCTATGTATAATTAAGTCAATATAAAGATACTCTGAGGTGACGTGCCTCCTATATAAGGCCAGAATAAAGATGCAATAAGGTGAGGACCCTCCTATTTACGTCAGTAATGAGATGTTGTGATGTTTGGCCTAGTATACAAGAAAATGTAATGATGAACTGAATTAAAAGAATGGCTTTCCGTCATTATAGTATAGCTCTATGGCAATAGCAGTAGTGAAATGGTCAGAAGATCTAGAATCGTCCAGTGAAAGGTCGTAATAATCAACTTTAGACACATTAATGAACAGAAGTGACAATCATATACGTACAATATCAATGTAAGTCATATTATTGAGATATAGACATCTATACTTAATTTTCCTATGTCAGCACTACAATGTACGGTGAGTGTGATTATAAGTCTTTCTTCGTGTTATTACATGTAGATAGCTTTATTTATATAGTATGCTAGGCCTAGATAACGAATTCAGATATGAATAATTACCTCCGATTCTGCACTGCACCACAGCATTATTTTCATTTAGACCCGAAACGAAAGTAGATGACGTCATCAGAAGTTGTGTAGCTGAAGTGACGGGCGCGACGAGGTGACGGAGATTTAGCCTCTCCCGAATCAGTAGGCGATGGCTTGATGGCGTGATGGAATTCGATCGTTTAGTTTTTAAAACTTAGAAAACTGGCACATATGTCGTGGTGGTAATTTTGTACTGTCCCTTCCCCGACAAAGACAATATGTAGAATCTAGATTTTGTGAGAAGATTTACTGCAGTAGCCAGGTATAGCTTAATACAAAATGATAATTGAACCAGCTTGTCTTATTTATATATTCAGCTATTCAACCTGTTCAAATGTTTTCATGTGATCTACGCAAAGCTGTGAAATGTTTGTATGACATATGCTATTTAAACAATACAAAGTAATTGTAGATTAACAAAATGTATACAAATTGCTTTTACCCTATTAGACTAATAGATCTACCAACTTTTTGTTGTTTTATACTGTTTTCATGTTATATGATTAATCAATATAATAGGACTATAAAACTTTCTCAAATATCAATATTCATGTTGGATTTCATGTCGCAAACATTATAAATCCCTTAAAATAATCACCAATCTCCTTATTGGTCTCCAGCAAGTGTGGAAAAATGAAATTCTTTTTGTCAATAATTTCATTTGTTATGAATAAATGTGTAACCATTTGGGTATTTTCAAATATTGACCTTCAAATCTGTTAAAACTACATATATACAAGCAACAATCTGCGGGATGTCAAATATGGAAGACCGTTTCAGGTTAAATTACCAAAAATGCTTAAGTACTGTTTCTTACCACGGATCACATATAATAGGATTTTTGACTATTATGTGTTATTGCTACTTAAGTGTGATTTTTTTTTCGGCTTAAGTGACAATGTATTTCTTTGCACTTATAATTATGTGCAACAGACATCGCGAGAGTTTAATTCACATACATATATTATTGACTCCTACAAAAAGAAGCTAAGCGAGTGGTTGACCGACGAGAGGCATGCTATCAAATCTCATATTGACTTAGTATTCAGATTGCTCATATCATATTTTATTGTTCCGGCCTGGTGATGAAAAAAAATCATGGCGGTTTATATGAACATTGTGTTTCATTGTCTGGGAGATATCAACTGATATTAACAATGTCAGCGGCGCCTAGACTCAAAAGATATAGCATTGTTAACAATTGACAAATATATTTTAGTCAGCTCTAGAAAAACATCTGCATTTATGAAAGTAACTAACTCCTTTAATGTTTGTGTCAAAATTAAGTATATATAACGTACAAAAACGTCAAACTTCTAATATTATAGATATGAAACATACATTTATGCTGACTGCCTGATAATATAATTATAATACAGTATGTACAGAATTTACAATCCTTTGACATTCAGCTCATAATATACACCATCATAATTATAATTTGATCTGTCGTCGTGCGTCGGTCTTCTTCTCAAGACCCAGATATAGCAGAATGGGGTACAAAAGGTTCTTAAGCTGTTTTATCAAAATGTGTCGCATTCCCCCTTGGAAGGGGATACATTTTACTACTGTAAGGAAACTCATCCCACATATTTTAGCACAATTTGTTTCATTTTCATTAGAAATTGGTTAGCATGTGGTCAGGGGCTAAATTTTCTCAATGACATATCAGAGAATGTCGAGGTCAACAACTTAATGGGGTCGAAAGAAGGTCAAAAATAAAAATATCAAATTGAGCATTTTTTTCATTTCATATGAAAGAACATACCAAGTTCACTGAAACAGAATGTGCATATTTTATTGTCATCAGATGAAAAATGACCGAGATATGACACTTGGAGAAGAAAAATAATTAGCTATTTTCCAGCCAAAATTAAAAAATAATAAATTGCATGTAAAAGATTTATGCTCTTTTATCTACATACACATGAAGGCTTGATGTTTGGCACATCATAACATGTATAGCTGGCTACAAATGTTATGCTTATCTTTGACCTTGACCTTCATTCAAGGTCACAAGTATAGTAGTGTAAATCCTGTTAGCCCGGTAGATTATGTAAGTGCTGTTAATTGCGATTTGGGTTGGGTAGGTAAGTGTCATACTGGCCCAGCATCAAGATGGTCAGATGGGTGATACCCCACTGGGACAGAGATAGGCTTGACACTTTACCTGTATAAATAGTTGTTTTTGTATTTTGAATTAAAGTTATTATTTCTAATTGATAATAATCATTTAGACAATACTATTGGTATCATTTGATAGTGTAAGTTATGTAGTTTATGGAAGTGTTTTTATTAGTTTAAACAATGCAGTAGTTTGGGCACTGTATTGATTTATATGTCATTTGAGGTATCTAAATATACTTAAAGTATAAATTGAATTAATATGAAATGTTGAAGTAAAATATTATTAATAGGGTTATAAACTAGAGTGTGTCATCTAGAGATGCTAGATTATAGATTTTGGATATCAGTATTGGTTTGGTAAATAATGAAGTTTAAAGATGATAGAGAAACACAGTACTGGGGATTCAGAGATCAACCTGTGGATTGGTAGGTGGCCTTAGGGGGTGACTTCTCTGAGGGTCAGAGAATCTTTATATGTATGTGAGATGTATGTGCGAAAAGGGGGAGAGAAGAAATTAAAGGAGAGAAGAGCGAAATAATTAGAAAGAGGAGAACAGAGAGAGAAGGAAGAACAGAGAACAACAGAGAATAATAGAGAACAAGGACAGAATATTGGAGAGTTAGTAAGAACAGAGATTTAAGAGATTCAGAAATAGAGAGGATACTAGAAAGGAGAACATTGTGTAAATTGGATATATATGTTTGGATGAATAAGAAAATAAAGAAGAAAAACCTAAAATTGGATTTGGACTTATTACAACGTGACAACAATTATTAAAACCCGACAACACAAGGGTCAAATGATGGGGGAAAAAATCAAAGTTCTTTTAAAATTATTGATTTGGGTCACATTTTAAAGAATCTTTTTTAAAGGTGTGTGCAACGTATCGAGGTCAAATAATCAAAATGACGCAGATATGATGGCACTTTGAAAATGAAATTCCTGCCAAAATTCAAAAATCACCCAAAACTGCACATACACATGAAGGCTGGATTTTTGGCATACAGATACATGTACATGTGTGACTGGCTACAAATAGTATTTTTATCTTTCACCTTGACCTTCATTCACATTTTAAAGAACCTGCTCTTATGAAGGTGTGTGCTTAGTTTCAAGGGCAAATTATCAAAAATGATGCAGATATGGCCCTTTGAAGAATGTTTTCCTGCCAAAATTCCAAATTATCCATAAATTGCAATTCAATTGTTAGCTCACCTGGTCCAAAGGAACTGCTGGTGGGAATTGAACAAAATTTGACTGGTAGGATCATTATGGGATGGGGACTAGAAATTATACAAATGGTGGGGCTGGGGGCTGAGGGGCCGGTCAAAAAGGGTCAATTTGGCTTAATTGATATAAACTTCTCTGGAACTAAGCGTTGGATATCGCTCATATTTATCTGGTAGCATCCCTGTGGGGTAGGGATTCAAAATTGTACAAATGATTGGGCTGATCTCCCGGGGGCCAGATAATGAGGCCAAAACGGGTCAATTTGGCTTAATTAAATAAAACGACTCCTTCTCTGAAACTAAGCAATGTATATCACTCATATTTGACTGGTAGCAGCCTTATGGGGTATGCATGTAAAATTGTACAAATGGTGGGGCTTACCACCTAGGGGCCTGAGGGGTGTGGCCAAAAGGGGTCAGTTTTGCTAAATTGATGTAAACAACTTCTCTGAAACTAAGCAAGGGATATCTCTCATAGTTTTCTGGTAACATTGGTATGAGGTAGGGAATCATATTCGCTTGGTAGCATCCCCTTGAGGTAGGGATTCAAAATTGTACAAATGGTGGGGCTGACACCAGGGGCTGAGGGGCGGGGCCAAAAGGGGTCAATTTGGCTAAATTGATACAAACAATTAATTGTCTGGAAGAAGGCGGCGGATTTCTATCATATTTGATTATTTTCATCCTAGCTAGGGATTCAAAATTGGTAAAGCTTTTCCCACCATTGAAAACTGATTACTTTTGTTTTATCTGTGAAATCATTCAGATCCCCACCCGATAATCATACATAGCCTTGCTTGGCATCAAGAGATGAACACAATCCTGATGCAAAAATAGGCCCTGTGTTCTTTCCCCACCCCAAGGGACTTCTAGTTTCTTTAAACACAATCATATTGAATTTGTTTCAAATATGAAAGTTTTCTTCAATACAATTGTATTTTGCATGTTAAACACTGTATATTTATATACAGTACCTAATCGGCTAGTGTCTACATCTTGGTGGTAAATTGAAAAACAACAAATTACAAATCACAGTTTATTGTTAATATTGATATTGGATCTAGCTATTAAAATAGATGGAATTGAAACCCTTATTTTGAAATAATTCTCCTTAAAAAATGTCTTTGTTGAATAAAGAAGTAATAATTTTTAAAAGTCGTCAATCTAAATTTTGATATTATTCTAAGATCAAAATAGAGAGGAATAAGCAATTTTTTACAAGATATTGAAACACATTGCACACTTTCAACAAAAAAGTAGCAGACACTCCTGTATTTTCAATACATGTCGTGTATTGTTATAGCGTATCTAAATGTGTATCATATCCTTTCGACCTTTCTAATACCTAGGCCTATTAGGTATAATTACGATTTAAACACATAAATGCAAGTTTTGAACTACTTAAGTATAAGGTTGGTTTAAAGTATGAATGTTAACGACATGTACCCAAGTAGAAGTTGGTTTGAAAAAAAAAAAATGTTTAACTTCTTAAGTAAAGGTTTGTTTGAAATTAGAAATGTTTAACTACTTAAGTAGAAGTTGGTTTGAAACTTGAAGATGGTAAAAACCATTATGTACATCGGAACAGTCTAAACCATTACATTCATCAGGACTGTGAAAACCATTTTGTCCAGTTGACACACTTAAGCAGAAATGTTTCATCATGTTGATGTTTAATTTCTATTCTTGCTATATTTCAAATATCACCTTTTACATCTGACTAACGCCTCCTGCAGTACTTCCAGTACTTTGATTAATATTAAAATTAGATTTTTAATTCAACACTTCTTCATGTGTGTTGTATACACTACATAACTGGAAACTAAATTTTAATGTCTAATTTGGTTTGGTTTATTTTGTTTAACGTCCTATTAACAGCTAAGGTCAATCTAATGAACATATCCACCAACGTAAACATACGTGTTGTTCGTTCAATAACTTAAATTCGGTACTTTCTATTACCGAGGTTTTTCATATCTTGAACTAGGTGGAAGCGGTATATTGCATTGTAGTTAAACTGCAGTATTTTACTACCTACCGTGTCCACACAAAATCTAATCTTGGGTGAATATTTTCATTGACACCACTGTTAATAAAGCGGTTTGGTTTGGTTTATTTTGTTTAACGTCTTATTAACAGCTAAGGTCATTTAAGGACGGCCTGCTGTGCGTGCGACATGCATGCGTGTGATGAGTGCGTATGTGTGTTTTGGGAGGCTGCGGGATGTTCGTGTTAAGTCTCCTTGTGATAAAGCGGATTAGAAAAGCATGTTTTTGAATTGGTCAAAAAATTTAATGAACTTATCGATTAGTGCAGACTTGCATTCACCGATTTGGTGATGATTATGGATGACAACATTCATTGAAGTATTAAGTTTAGTGTAACACATCTGTATACCACAATATGTGCCGAACCGTTAAGTCTAGTTTTAACGTTTCACTCCTATTTTGAACATACATTATTCCAGGGAATCAATGTACGTTTATAATTGATAATAAAACAATGTTGATAATGTATTTATTTTCATGTCAAGACATATACTGATCTCTTTCAGCCTCCTTTAAACAAAAGGCAGAGCAACACACATGAAGCAAGTGCCAAAGAAGAAATTGATGGTGGCGAACTGGCTTGTACAGGATCATCTGAAAACGGTGACAATATTGAACAAGCTGATGTTAATGAACGACCAACTACATCCCAATAAGTGCCCAAGAAACTGTTGGCAATGATGAAAAAACACCTGAACAGCCACCGTAGGTAATTCGCAACAGGCTGAAACACAACATGAAACTGCCACTTCAAACCAGGTTACCGGTATACAAGATCCTAGACTAACAACAGGCAGTTCACAACATACTATGACGCAACACAATCAAATGCTAAATACCAAACCCACATGCAGGAATGCCAGGTTCTCAAACATCAAACCCTACATACACAAACCTTTCATCACACACAAAAACTCGCCTTCCAATCACTGCGACTACGACATCTAGTGGCAAGACCTTCGTTTAATTATCTTTAAGAGGAGGACACGGTGGCCATTCAGAATGACAAAATCGAACTGGTTTTGAACAAAACCGTGTAGTGAAAATCCATGGAGAGTGATCTCCCCTGGTTGGAACTTGCTCCGTGCACGAGCTGGAGGTGCGCTCTCGTATATAATCCCGCGAGGTGACGGAGAGCGACCTCTTTGATCCTGAACCTATACAAGAACAGACCACACAGCATGCCCATTATCGTATTGCAGTACGTGTTTCACGTGCAGTTGGTGATTTTCATGCAACAATTTCAGACAGCATACTCGCACCTCGCGTACAAATAATTACGGCTACGCACGTTTGTAATGTCACCAAACGACAGTCACGCTTGTTTGTTTGGGTCTGTTTAGCCTGCGGTGAAGCGGGCTAAAAATAGAAGTAGAGTTGATCGGTAAACAAATGAACCATCGGCTTTTTCCGACACGAACCGATTGTTAATAAGTCTACCCACGGCTTCACTCGTCCAATCAAATTGCGTGTCATAAAATCGTTTGGGTAACGGAAATTCCCGAATCAAACCACATGTAGCAGGAGGCCGCCATATCATTTGCATGAATAATGGCTCATCGACTCCTGTCGAACTGGGTCAGTGGGGCATCTAAACCACCCAAGCATGTTAACAGTGATACAACACCACAGGCGACTGACACAAACGATCACACCTCGGGAAAAACGACGAGGGCTAAGAAATTCCAATCGAAATGGTTTTCAGAATTTACTTGGTTAAAATGTAAGGATGATGTGTATTGATTGCGAAGAGGCCAATGGCAAAGAAAAATCTAAGTATGTGCCTGTTTGTTGCAGTAGTGTCGAAAAACGTTGTTATCTTGGATTAAATACTGCTGAAAATAATAAAAAATAACACCCATATTCATTTTATTTTGTTTTAATTCAAATATTAATTCACAAATTTCAGAATAGGCATGAAATAGGTGCATGGTCATAGTGCATGTACCCCCAGTCAAAAAAAGTAGTGGGCATGCTGCCACAAAACGCGAGTACTGTTTGGGTTTTGGGATACGGGAGCATTCATTTGTCTTTTAGAGAAGGCTGGTGAGAACCCACACCAGTTTTCTCTACACCCGAATGTGTGGGACAGATCATTCTTGATCTGTCGAAATGTATCATGGATAAGTTTTATTACAAGTACCTAAAACCCAAATACAGGGATGGTATAAAATTACTCATGACAGATACGGATAATCTCCTGTAGATTTGTCATTGCCAATGACTTCAGCATTCTTATTCTAGCAGCTGGATTAAACCACAAACACCATTCAAGTTCTTCACAAGCATGGTCTCCATTTATTTCACTGCGTATGATCACATGTATACAGACAATAACTTCCGGTACAAGATATTAAGGATGCTTGACCGTTACTTTTAACTATTAATTATAATATTCCAGTAATACACATGTAGCTTATACAATGACATGTATATGTGAATACTACAATCTCTTCCTTTTTTCTCAGACTAGAACTTATAGGTTTTTCAAATAATAAAACTAAATATGATTTTTTTCCAGTTAAACGTTTACTGTCTCTGATGTATAACTGTCCATAAGTAATATTAATTTCAATAAACACTTGTTTCACTAAAACTACCTGGTTCTATTATTTTAAACATAATTGATAAATTCCTCCATATAATATGTCCTCATTCTAGTCTTATCTATCTGATAACTAGTATAAATTCTAAATAAACCAAATTAACGTTCATAATAGAATGAACTATTGAAATGAACATGTATTCATCTATATACAACACTGTCTTTGAAGCGTGCTGGTAACTGTCCTTTCGTTGCGCGCGCGGATCGTCGGAGCGGTATATCAGGACTACCTGGCTTGTCCATTGCGTCATCTATGACGTCATCAAAATCCACATCTACGTCATCATGCGATCTTATCGGTTCGCTATCATTTTGTCGAAAGTTCTTCCTGCAACTTTCGGTTAGATTGCGCTCTTCATCGTTTCTGTCATGATGCGCGTCAACACTCTGATCTGGTTGCGCGTCACTAGCTTCATCGCGTTTTTCCACACGAATATCTGGATCCTTGAATACTGAATTCCTATTTCCATTCGAATTCCCATTTCGCTTAGACTTTTCATGAAACTTTTTCACACTGGTAATATTTCGCTCATATTTCTGACCACAACTTTAACTGGTTTCGGATCAAACACTGGATCTAACTTATTTTCACGATCTTTCCTTAGCAACACTTGATCGCCTACACCGATAACACTTTCTTTCGCTCTTCTTTTGTCGTCCCCATAGACTTTTCCCTTTTCTTTGTTTTCGCCGTCGCGATCCCGTACCTTGATGTCGATGTCTGTTGATCGATATTCCAAATCCGGTAATTTGGTTCGCAGTTTCCTTCCATAAAGAAGTTCCGCGGGACTGATTCCTGTTGTGGAATGTGGTGTGGCGCGGTGCATCATCAGATACGTCTTGAGATCGTCTTTCCAGTTATGCTTCTCAGCATGATCGATCCGTATTCGTTTCAAAATAGATCGGCTCTGTCTTTCGACCTCCCCATTTGCCTGGGGTCAATGCGGCGTTACGCGCCTATGTTCAATGCCAATTTTCCTTCGAAACGACCGGAAATGATCACTTTTGAATTGTGGTCCATTATCGGTAGTGACACTCACTGGATTTCCAAAGGAACTAAACAGTTTTTTAAGACTAGCGACAGTCTTTTCAGCTGTTATCGACTTACTTATGCTGACCTCTACCCATCTCGAGTAATAGTCAACAACGACAAGCAAGTTGTCTCCTGATGGCAAAGGTCCCAAAAAATCAATAGCAATATCTTGCCATGGTCCTTGTGGAAGCTCGGTGCGGGTCATAGGTTCAGACTTCGATGGATTACTTACGAGTTGACACCCATAACATGCTTTACAGTGACTTTCCACATCCTTATCCATCTTGGATACAAACCTTTGTACGCAGTCTCTGCTTCATCACAACTATCCCGGGATGTCCTTCATGACCTATTTCCATGACCTCAGAGATGTTGGCATAACAATCCGAGTACCCCTGAGTACTAGATTGTTAACACATGACAGTTTTTTAGAGAGCTACGGAAGGTTTAATAACCCGTCCTCGCCTAGTTTAAATCGGTCCTGTCCCAGCATATCTTTGTTTATTATCTACACTGTCCTCATCCGAAGACATCTCATTCCGAGAAGTTTTATCCTTTGTATCCTGCCCCTGTGTATCTAGCCAGTTTTTCGGCGGGTTTTGCCCCACATGAAGTTTTAAGTGGTCAACATGGACACTGATTGGTTTTGCTATACTGTCTCTTTGTATTTTGCACGTTAGTGAGCTGACTACCTCAACAATTAGATATGGTCCTGTCCAACCTAACCCCAGTTTCTGGTTTACCTTAGGAAGATACCATCGCCACACCCACATACCCGTTTCGTAATCTCTTTCCCGCAAATGATTGTCATGATACAGAAATTTGCAAATTGAAAATTCTTTTGCATACTGTCTTTTAACCATTCCACATACTGTATAGTTGTTTAATTTCGCGGGGTGAAAATTTCGCGTTTTTCTGTTCAGGACTATTTCGCGGGGAGAAAATTTCGCGTATTTTCAATTTCTTACAAACATGAATTATATAGGGAAATATAAGAAATTATACTTACGATGTACACATTTTATGTGACTATATCGTGAAACAGTAGAAACTACATGTATACTTACGATGTACATGTTCTGCTTAACAATATGCTTTAAATAAAGATTGTTTATTATTCATTGTCATAGTGGTCACTCATCACAAGGTGAAAAATATTCACGGGTATTTAATTTCGCGGACATTACCTTTACCGCGAATATAGCGAAATTAAATCCCCCGTGAATAAAAGCAACTATACAGTATTCGACTGGGCAATCGTAATTCACACCTGGTGGATTTCCTACCATTAAATACACAGCAAAAACTTGTAATACTGAATTTCTGATCAAATTTCGTTGCTTATTGAATAAAACAGGAGGAAGGAAATGGTTTGTTATAAGTTCTTTCACAATGACAGACTTAATCGTTTCCTTTGGGGTTTTTTGCATTGTTTAGGGGATTAACATTTCCCCCTTTTCTCTCTCCAAATGTTACCATTCCTTGGTGTAAGAGCTTGGACACCAACTGTCCTTAATACTGTCATAGTGTTGCGTAGTGTTGGGAATCGATTGGGAAATCATAATCGATAATCGGTTGAAGACAACTTATTAATTATCGATTATGTAATCGGTTGGGACGGTTGCTAAATAGTCCAACATAAGTTACAACTTACATGAATGAAAGTTACAACAGTGAACAGTCATTCTTTCTGTCAATATTCGCTAAAAATGCATAGCAGCAACGCTGGTCTCTCGAGACGAGCAACAAACTTTTTAAAGTACAACCAAAACTTAAACATCAAAACCAAGTCGGAAGGATCGTAGAGAGGAAATAGTCCTCTCTCGGCTCCGTACCGGGCACACATATCCTACTCATTCGTTCCTTTTGAAACGAGAGGATCCACCGGTGTGTTATGCATGTGATGCTCAATTCACAGTGGAGCATTTTTTAATAGAATGTTCCGATTTCAAGCACATTCGTGATAAATACTTTCGAGTCCCGGATATGAAAACCCTTTTCAGTTCCGTGGATTCGAAAACAATATTTAGCTACTTGAAAGAAATCGATCTATTTTATAGACTTTGATGTCTTTTACGTTACTGTCTTTGACGTTCTATTTATATAACAATGTTCACATAATCTATTCGTACATATACATATTTTACCATTTTTAACCAACTTTTTAGCCCACCATCATCAGATGGTGGGCTATTCAAATCGCCCTGCGTCCGTGGTCCGTCGTCCGTCCGTCCGTCCGTAAACAATTCTTGTTATCGCTAATCCTCAGAAAGTACTGAAGGGATCTTTCTCAAATTTCATTTGTAGGTTCCCCTTGGTGCCTAGTTATGCATATTGCATTTTGAGACCAATCGGAAAACAACATGGCCGACAGGCAGCCATCTTGGATTTTGACAATTGAAGTTTGTTATCGCTATTTCTCAGAAAGTACATAAGGGATCTTTCTCAAATTTCATATGTAGGTTCCTCTTGGTGCCTAGTTATGCATATTGCATTTTGAGACCAATCGGAAAACAACATGGCCGACAGACAGCCATCTTGGATTTTGACAATTGAAGTTTGTTATCGCTATTTCTCAGAAAGTGTTGAAGGGATCTTTCTCACATTTCATATGTAGGTTCCTCTTGGTTCCTAGTTATGCATATTGCATTTTGAGACCAATCGGAAAACAACATGGCCGACAGGCAGCCATCTTGGATTTTGACAATTGAAGTTTGTTATCGCTATTTCTCAGAAAGTACTGAAGGGATCTTTCTCAAATTTCATATGTAGGTTCCCCTTGGTGCTTAGTTATGCATATTGCATTTTGAGACCAATCGGAAAACAACATGGCCGACAGGCAGCCATCTTGGATTTTGACAATTGAAGTTTGTTATCGCTATTTCTCAGAAAGTACTCAAGGGATCTTTCTCAAATTTCATATGTAGGTTCCCCTCAGTGCCTAGTTTTGCATATTGGGACCAATCGGAAAACAGCATATGGCCGACATAAGGCCATTATCGCTAAATCTTAAATTTTATATATAAGTTCCTCTTGTTTGAAAAGTACTAGAGGGCTGTTTCTGAATTTACACAGATTAGTAAGACTTAGAGGAAGGGAAAGTAGAGAAAAGATCAATCTGACATTGAACCTATGAAGATCATTCAATGGTGGGCGCCAAGATCCCTCTGGGATCTCTTGTTTATCATAATGATCTAAATATACAATACGGATGCTTTTAAAAATGACAAATTTTATCTGATTTTAACTTACAAAATAAAACATGTTAGTATATTGTTTGGCCCTAAATGACCCTAGTTGTCGATGGGCCGTAAAACATAAACAAACAAACACACAGCATAGCAGAAAAACAACTGAGCTATGTTTCAGACTCAATTCAGCGAACCCGGGGGAAAAGTGAAATTGACTTAAATTCGCGGAACACCGATTGTAAAACGAAACTAGTTTCGTGCACTTAGTCTAACCTCTGTTGGCATATGACCACCTGCACAGTTTGCATATCGCCTTCGTCATATCCAGATTTTCTTTGGTTGCCCGCCCCCCCCCCCCCCCCCCCCCCCCTTCTCTTATTTTATAGAACCCGAAATGGGTCCAAACCCGCGACCGGGCTTTGCCGCCTGGATAGATTTGGGCAACCGCGTCCATTTTATTTTACAGCGGAAGTACCTTCGGAAGGTTACACGTTCGGAACATTTTTGTTACTTTCGTTTTCAATGTACCAAATCTACCGCCGATGGACCAAAACCAACTACGTTACAACTGTTTCATAATAAGGAAATCACAATCGTTTTCAATTAAGAAAAACAGTTCTAAAACTGTTAATAACATTTCTTTTTCGGATATGATGTGTTATATTCACTTGATAATAATAGTACATGTAGTTATGTATGAGTTACCTCCCGTCCTATATAATCGATTGTTAGTTAGCTTTCATAATCGATAGTCTCTACCAGGACAAGAAACAATCAATTATCGATTATAATCGATAATCGTCCCAACACTACTGTTGCGTACATCATACACTGTAGGATTTTTATTGTGACCGCCTTAATGGCGATAATGTCCAAAATGTTGCTCTAAAGTGAATTGATTAAAATGATGAGTTAATACAAACTTAGCTCCTTCATTCAGCATAATTTTAAGGCATTTAACAATGGAGTTGACACTAACTTCAACCCACCCAGTCAACTTCATACCATTCCTTTGAGACTTGGTAAAGTCACCAGCTCTGTTTAAGTCTGGGTTTCTTTTGTTTCTCCCCTCATGTTTCGCACATTGAGACAGTAAAAAAAATGTTAATATTCCTCACAAATTAAACAGTCTCGCATACCTCCTCTTGATAAGTTCCTCTAATGCATTGGCCACTGAATTGCTCAAAACGTGGGCTGCAAGAAAACCTTTGATACAGCCAAGTCAATATGAGCACGCTTAAGTTTAGGACACGGATTATAGATGGCCAGTCGCAATGTTCTTCAAGCAGTTCCACAATGTGAAGCCGGGAGATATCTTTTCCATTTTTCCACAACTTCCTTGTTTGCGAACCAGTCTGTTGTCAGTATAATGTGACCTGTTGGGGTGTTCTGCATGGAGACAACGCATATACCACAGCCTCCTAAAACACACATATGCACTCACCACACGCATGCATATCGCAAACACCGGAGGCGGTCCTTAAATGACAGTAGAAGATAGTTTCTGCATTTCTAGCACTTGATTTCATATCGAATCTCAATTGGAATAGCCTGTAATTTCTCCTGAATGTTTATCATAAACAAGATCTTCTTTCATCCTAATGTCATCAAACAATAGTCCTACATAGCACTTGTATTGTTCATCCTCTGAATAAAAACCGTTCTTATCCGCTTCTTTCCGCAACATTTTAACATCTCCTTGAAATCCTAAAGCACTTTTAACATAGTGAGAGTAATCGAACAGAGTTCTAGCACTTGGCAAAACCTCATTCCCGCATTGCATCATATGCTTTTGAAGACTTCTACTTCTACTTAAGATAGACACCTGATTTCCATCGCTAATGTTTATAAGTAAAAATTGGTTCGGTTTTCTCTATATTTTTCCCAGTACGTGCGACATGCATGCGTGTTTTGGTTTGGTTTATTTTGTTTAACGTCCTATAATATCCCAAATTCAGTCGCCTCTTACGATCATGCAATGGGGGCAGCAGGTACAATTCTTACGCCCTACCTACCATGAGGAAAGACAACCTAACCCGCCATAAAAGAAGCATATCCAAGGTCCCATAACGTCTTTGGCAGATGAGTCTGCTGACTCGGATACTGGGTCCCAGCAAGCAACAGTAGCCATCGAATTCCCAGACTCAGATGAAGAATCATTGAAGGAAACCGACCCGGGGGATCTAAGGAGTGTCATTGGGTATATCACCTCCAGTGTATACTGTGTATATATTATTGCTACCATTTCTTGAGCAAGGCATGCCCAGAATATATTTTTTGTATATATAGGCACTTTTGAGTAACCCCCCCCCCCCCCCCCCCCCCCCCCGACACGTTACATCATTTTCTTGAAGAGCTGTATGTAGTTTTATGGGTTTAATACAGTTTACCATTATTGTATTAAGACGAATTGTTTTGCATAATTTAAAAAAGAAAAGAAACAAGAGGCCCATGGGGCCTGTATCGCTCACCTAGTTGGATTAGACCAAATGTTGAAATAATGTTCATATTCAAATTGTTTTATTTGTAAAACTCTAACAATGCTATATATGGTTATAGTGTGGGAATCCGAACTGCTTTAAAGATTAATGAAGTCCAGACTCTCTAAGGTCTGAAAGACCTCAAGAATTGTTTATAGAACATGCATTCATCACTTTATGACTAGTAGCGATTTAAAGGAATTACCTCTATTTCACCTATTGGGCCCGCCCCTTTGGCCATTCGGGGGTCAGAGTCACAATTTATGCAAAATCTGTTCCCCTGTTTCTGACCAAATTGGGTTCAAATCCATTCATCACTTGATGACTAGTAGCGATTCAAAGGAATTACCTCTATTTCCCCCACTGGGCCCCTCCCTTTTGGCCCCTTTAGGGTCAGAGCCACCATTTATGCAAAATCTGTTCCCCTTCCCCCAAGGATGTTTCTGACCAATTGGGTTCCTCCCTTTTGGCCCCTTTAGGGTCAGAGCCACCATTTATACAAAATCTGTTCCCCTTCCCCCAAGGATGTTTCTGACCAAATTGGGTTCAAATCCCTTGACAACTTTATGACTAGTAGATATTTAGAGGAATTACCTCTTTTTCCCATATTTGGCCCCGCCCCTTTGGCCCCTCGGGGGTCAGAATCACCATTTATGCAAAATCTGTTCCTCTTTCCCCAAGGATGTTTCTGACCAAATTGGGTTGAAATCCATTCATAACTTTATGACAAGTAGCGATTTAAAGGAATTACCTTAATTTCCCCTATTGGGCCCCGCCCCTTTGGCCCCTCGGGGGTCAGAGCCACCATTTATGCAAAATCTGTTCCCCTTCCCCCAAAGATGTTTATGACCAAATTGGGTTCAAATCCATTCATAACTTTATGACTAGTAGAGATTCAAATGAATTACCTTAATTTCCCCTATTGGGCCCCTCGGGGGTCAGAGCCACCATTTATGCAAAATCTTTTCCCCTTCCCCCAAGGATGTTTCTGACCAAATTGGGTTCAAATCCATTCATAACTTCATGACTAGTAGAGATTCAAAGGAATTACCTCTATTTCCCATATTTGGCCCCGCCCCTTTGGCCCCTTGGGGGTCAGAGCCACCATTTATGCAAAATCTCTTCCCCTTCCCCCAAAGATGTTTCCGACCAAATTGGGTTGAAATCCATTCATAAATTTATGACTAGTAGCGATTTAAAGGAATTACCTCTATTTCCCCTATTTGGCCCCGCCCCTTTGGCCCCTCAGGGGTCAGAGTCACCATTTATGCAAAATCTGTTCCCATTTTGCCAAGGATGTTTCTGGCCAAATTTGGTCAAAATCCAATAAGAACTTTATGACTAGTAGCGATTTGAAGCAAATGTTGACGGACGGACGGACGACGGACGCTGCGCCATAGCATAAGCTCACCGGACCTTGGGTCCAGGTGAGCTAAAAACTATTCCTTCACTTCCCCGTCAAATGTTGTAGTACTCTAGCAGAGTGTGCTGCATAACATCGACCCCGTGAGACCTGACGATGTTATATGATCTAATCTGACCTAACTAACGTAATCACCCTTTCTACAACTATGCAAATACCTTTGTATGAAATAGGCGGGAACTCTTGTCATTTTCTCGAAGAGATGCGTGTAGTTTTATGGGTTTACCATTTTTGTATTATGACGGCTTGTTTTACAGAATTTTATTTTTAACGAACACTATATCCATTTTTATTTTACCGTAGGATATTATCAAAGTTAATCATAGGAAAAATATGTTTAAACGCTGGTATGAATACTCTTACCCATGAATTACCAAATTAAAAACCTGACTTATTAAACATTATCTAAATGTTTTCATAAGCTGTAAACGAGAGCAGCAGAAAATGAATCGATTGGTTTGGTTCATTTTGTTTAAAGGGGGAGCTGCCCTATAAATAGCTCGAGATCTCACGAGATTTTCATAATGGACGTGGCAATTTCAAAATAAAGCAGCCCCCTGCTTCAGCTTAAAAATCACTGGATAACAGTAGATTTATCAATTAGTTTATAATGAAATTTGTCGCATACATTCATCTAACTGGTAGTTACATACAGAATGAAAATTAGAAAAGTTAATGTTGTAATATGTGTGTAATGTTGATAAATACATCGTCGTCCGGTAGTCAAAACCTCGTAACTGCACTTTCACTTTTTGTGAAAACACATTTTTGCACTATTTGTTATCTTACCGCCCCAAAATATATCATCTCTCAAAAGCTTGTATATGTAGCCCAACGAAAAGTTGCATTTTCATCATGTGATCAAAAACACGAACTTTCATTTGGCATGATATAAGGATGACAAAACATTGTATCTACAAGGAATTAAATGCATGGCACCAAGCAGCAAGAAAACGACTGACATGCGAGTCTTTTTTTATAATTCATGTTATGTAGTGGTAAAATCAGTGATAATAGAATATTCTGTTCTATATTTATCGAAAGAAAGTGATTATAGAAATATCAACAGCATCGGATGATAAATTAGATGTCTATTGATTCATTGGACAGATTTTAGAGATACTTTTGTGAATATGGGTTCGAGATCGAATTTTTAAAATATCCATTTAACGATTAGCCTTCATTGATAAACATTGAAAGTAAAAGATACATTTTAATAACTTTCATACTTACGAGGTTTTGCATGTCATACGGGAAGCATGTTTTAGCGGAAAATTATACATTTACGAGGTTTTGCAATTGAAATTCATTTAGCTACGTGGTTATGCATCTATGTAACAATAGATATTAGTTCCATGAAGTTGCTTAATCAACATACAGTTTACTCAATATTATGTGTCCACAAATACACACGAGTAGTAGGTAAAGAGTAGTGTTCTGCTTTCGATTCCAGGTAATGTCAGGGTCTGACTCGGATACAATATCTGAAGACGATTGGGAATGTGTGACATGTGGAGAAAAACCTGTTGATGCTGGACATTTAGAAGACCCAAGTTATACTTAGAGAAAGAACTATATTAAGAATCTGATAAAAGTATAGATGATGGACAGACAGAACACACAAGGATATGGTTCTTTCTTTTACAGACGTTGATTTTGCAAAAAATACAACAGGTGATGATTCCAAGAACAGGTAGTTCTAGAGGATGGAATGACGTCACAGACAGTTGTGTATTGTGATGTAAGAGAAGTTGTACACACCGATGTATGGGAACAGACAGTGGTAGGTGGTGGTGCTAGAGAACAGACAGTGGTAGGTGATGGTGCTAGAGAACAGACAGTGGTAGGTGATGGTGGTGCTAGAGATGACACCGAGATAGATTCAGAAGAATTAAATATAGATGGTGAGGGAATAGCAGAAAGACCAAGGGTAAATAAAAAGCGCGATCCAAAATCACAGAGACAGAAAAATTATCTTTTACGAATGAAAGGCAAAGGCTATAAAGGGATGAAGAAAGGCATGGAAGGGAAGTATGAATATTCAGTAAGGAAAGCACCAAAAGTTCTAGGTCCGAGGGCTTGCGCTTCAACGTGTCTTACTTTACAGAAGAATACAGGAATGAAATTTTCCATGCATTCTGGGAAATGGGTTGGAACCCAAAAAGAGTATTTGTGGCTAGTATGGTTGATTCAAAGGAAACAGACAAAAAAACAAACAGAAACCCAGCAATCAAGGCGGAAACGAACACTTCTGTATCACTTGAAAAAGAGACACTCGAATTCGAATATGCAAACATGTTCCTGTCAACGCTCGGTATAGGGGAGTGGACAATGTTGTCGTGGACAAGGGAATCAAAAGGTGGCACACATAAGTCCTCACTCACGACCAGAACACCGAATCGTGCGAAAGAAGTGAACTTGCGTAAAACGGATCATGCTACATATTTCGTCAGGTCCTTACCGAAACTTCCATCCCACTACTGTAGGGCATCTACTAACAGGTTATATCTGCAACCGGATATACAATCGTTCATTGAATTGTATCGTCAGTACAAGGAATTTGGTGGAGAAGAGGTCGTTAGTGAACGGACCCTTAGGAACATATTGGATAAGATGAACGTTTCCATTTTCACCCTAAAAAAGATCAGTGTGATATTTGTTGTGGCTATGAGACCAAAAATGTGAGTGACAGTGTGTATACCGAACATATACAACAGAAGACTGGAGCGAGAGCGGAAAAGGCAAGTGATAAAGAGGCTGCTTTAGCTGGTGATGGCAAGGTTATAACTGTTGATCTGCAAGCGGTACTGTTAGCACCCCATTTAAAAGCCAGTGCCATGTATTACTACTATAAGCTAGCATGTCATGACTACACATTGTATGACCTTGCGACTGGCCATGTTTGCTGTTATTTTTGGCACGAGGGTGAAGGGGATCTTACAGCTAACACTTTTGCTTCCTGCATTAATGATTACATACAGCGTGAGATTGGGTTTGGTTTGGTTTGGTTAAATTTGTTTAACGTCCTATTAACAGCTAAGGTCATTTAAGGACGGCCTCCCGTGCATGCGACATGCATGCGTGTAGTGAATGCGTATGTGTGTTTTGGGAGGCTGCGGTATGTTCGTGTTAAGTCTCCTTGTGATAGGCCGGAACTTTTCGACACTGACCATATTTAGCGATGGGTGCACATATCAAAATATGAATGTCACTATGGCAAATGCTCTCCTAAGCATTGCAATGGAGAAAGGAAAACAATATACCAAAAGATACTAGAAAAGGGTCACACTCAAATGTAATGCTACAGTGTCCATAGTAGTATGCGCAACCGGTCTGTTTATGTACCCGCAGATTATGTGGATATAATGCAAAATGCAAGGCTTAAAAAGCCATATGACGTACAGTACGTCAACTACAATTTCTTCAAAGATTTCACCAACACAAAGTTGTACAGCTCCATTCGCCCTGGAACAAAAGTCGGTGACAAATGTGTGACCGATCTCAGAGTGTTAAAGTACTGTCCAGACGGCAAAATACAGTACAAAAATTATAGTTAGCTTCAGTGAAGCGGAGTTTCAAGAATTTCCAAGGAAAGCAAAACTTTCGCACACTATGCCCTGTCGCGCAAGTGCCCTTTATAAGGAGCCACTCAAAATTAAAGGGACCAAATTCAAACATCTGATGGACATTAAATCCGTCTTTCCACGCGACTACCACAGCTTCTACGATGGTCTTAACCTTGAATGAAACAACATACGCACACGTAACATTGCTGAATGATGATGACGAACATACATAATATCATGACCTTGTTTAAACGGCAGTTCTTTATGTTATCACACTTCAGATTTCTTGAAGTACTTTATAGTTTGTAAAATAAAGTGGATAACTATATTAAGTGTTGCCAGCAAACTTTATTATTTTTTTTTTTGTATTTTTTTTGTGAATAGCCTATATTAAGTGTTGCCAGCAAACTTTATTATTTTTTTTTGTAATTTTTTTGTGAATAGCCTGTCAAACTGCCTATGACAATATCCAGGTATTAATATTACAATTTTTTCATACTTATTCATTAATTATTTCTGGCTGGCACTGCTCAGATCAACAAAGAAGCTACAGACACTGATACCACTGGAAATGAACAAGAGGTAATGTTTCGTTCGCAACCTATACCTATTCTTGTGCCTTATCTTAGGACCCTAGATTATGATAAGCTCATTGTGGTGTCCGGTGGCCTCTGTCAACAATTGTCTTCTTCTTAACACCTCATCAAAATTTAACTAAATTTAGTTGGAAGAATGGCAATGCTGGCCATGGGCATCTAAAGACAAATACGTCCATGTCGGGAAAATAGGCCCAGGGGTCTTTTCACAACCCCAAGACTCAAGGTTTCTCTGGGTGATATTTTCAAAGCAGTCGACATCACCACCCCATAATCATACACATAGCATTAATAGCATTATCAGGCATCAACATATAAAGCTATTAACAAATAGAAAATGAACATAATTTTGATGATTGTTCAAATAAAACAGGTGAGCCATACAGGCCCTCTTGAGATCTTGTTATGTTTAGTTACAAAGACAGACATGTAGGGAAACCTAGGTTACTATTTAGGGCCCTAAAAGCCCTAACAGAGAAAAAAGAAAAACAATACAAGGTATATCTATTGTTGTCATGATTAATCAACGATGGACTCCAAATATTAATGTCATTCCATTACCTAATAACCTAGAAATATGCAAGTGTATGATAATATTAAATAAGTGTATAATATTAAATAAGTGTATGATCATATTAAATAAGTGGCCATGTTCATCTTATTTATAAGTTCAATACTTTTCTGACACAATCAAGTATTTTTTCCTGTACATACCGCTTTATTATTTGTGTAGAACTTTTTGTACTAAATGTGTTTAATTCGGTATAAAACATTCACTTAGTCAGGTAATCATAATAAGTAGTGAAACTGGCAGTCAGAAATAATAAGTTCTATTAAATTGTTGCAGGTTCAAGGAGCTGCAAAGAACACAAATAAGACTGCTGCAACAAAAGAGGTATGTAATCAACAAAGTAGAAATCAAACCATCAATTGGGAGTGGAGGTGGGGGTGGGGGTGTCAAAATGTCAATTGTAGGCTTTAACATAAGAAATAAGAGTAACACGTGATAGAACAATAAAACAGCTTCTTAATACAATGTCTTCATTTTGCTTGAGTAGCAGTGAAAGGGGATTGCTCTGTAACTCAGTGGTCTATGAAATATCTTTTGAAGATCAGTCGATGATTGCTTACTACAGGTAGTAGGGTTTTGTTTAATACTGAGAGACAATCCAATCTAGCTGAAACAAAAGACTTTTAAACTGACTAAATTCAAAATTGTAAAAGATGATATTCCATGTGATTTTTCAGACCTTTGATTTTGACTGATATGTGTGGTATTGAAAGATCTGAGATTTCAATAGTTCATCTGTGCTTTTTCATGATCTTTACATCCAAAACTAAACATAACTTTCTTACTTTCAAGTATATGTATGTCAATTTCTGTTGACCCCATTTTCTGGTAATCAGTGAGCTCAAACAGCAGTTTTAGTTTCAGTTAGGTATTTTTCTTTGTCCTTAGGCCTTTCACGATAGTTTCTCAATAATCTCAATAGCTTTTAATAATTGTCCGATTAGTTGGTACATAAGCCGATGACAGTAGTGATGTAAAGTGTTCTATCAACTGTAATTTCTGAAAAATTGAATATCCATAACTTGAAACATATCTTAAAATTAATACTCCATCCATTTTACTTTCAGGGTCAGAACGGTCGAAAGATTGTGGTGTGCTACGAAGGGTCAGGTGACAACACAGACAATGTCTGCATTCCACAAAGAGATCCGGCCTTTCTGGATGGTCTTGAAGATGATGAAGTGGGCATTATTCAACTGCATGTATCAGAGCATGCATCTGGCAAGACATCATGTTCTACGCAAACAGAAACAGTTGTCGTTATATCAGGTGACGATGATCCCCGGAAGATGTTTAACAAAACCACTAAGGATATGGCTGTTCAGTGTTCCCTAATAGACAGTTCGATGTCCTCCAAAATGGATGGAATGGACACAAAGTTAACCAACATTCCTGCAATCCTAAGCGCCATCAACATCGGGAAACTGGAAAAAGTGATAACAATGTTCGATAGTTTCACCCCCTCATTAACAGACTTTGACATTGATAATGTTTTAACTTCATTAACAGACATGCCTCAGCCGAGCCCTGCACCATCAGCTCCTTCACCAACACTTCCTCAAATGATGTCACCTCATATGCAAGCAGTATCTCCAACTCCAGCAGTCTCAACAACTCCAACAGTAATATTACATAGACCAACTTTCACCACAGCAAATGCTACACCGCCCATCGCTCTGATGACGACAGTTCCTTCACCACCAGTAACAACACACAGGCCAACTTTCACCACAGCAAATGCTACACCGCCCATCGCTCTGATGACGACAGTTCCTTCACCACCAGTAACAACACAGAGGCCAACTTTCACCACACCACCATCAAATGCAACACCGCCCATCGCTCTGATGACGACAGTTCCTTCACCACCAGTAACAACACAGGCCAATTTTCACCACAGCAAATGCTACACCGCCCATCGCTCTGATGACGACAGTTCCTTCACCACCAGTAACAACACACAGGCCAACTTTCACCACACCACCATCAAATGCAACACCTACCGTTACTGTGATGACGACAGTCCCTTCACTAACCCAACATTTTTTAAGCTGTTGTTCGGATGGTAGGCTGGTGGAGATAGGTTCATTCAATGATATGACCTACGTGCCAGGAGATGCTGAGGTGAGGGTACGACAGCCAATTATAAACAGCACAATGGGCAGGGCATGTCCCACAGTAAACTTTGCATGGACCCTGGCGCAAAAATTGTTCCAGGAAGAAGAGCTTGTTGGGCGAAACTACCGAGGGAAGAGAGGAAAGGTGGCCTTGTCCCCAAGACGAACACACGCCATTGAACATTGTGTTGTGGCTTGCTATGGACAGTCTTATGATAACCTAACTGAGACCCGTCGGGCAATTAACACTGGCATTCGAAACCTTACCTACAAATCCAGATGCCAAAAAAACCTATATTGATTCAAGTGAATAATTAGAGACTACAAATCCAGATGCCAAAAAAACCTATATTGATTCAAGTGAATAATTAGAGACTTGTCAAAGCTATTAGTGACCATGATGTTGACATCATGATGATAGTGAGAACTTGTTATACACTGCTTGATGATAGTGAGAACTTGTTATAAACTGCTTGATGATAGTGAGAACTGTTATAAACTGCTTGATGATAGTGAAACTTGTTATAAACTGCTTGATGATAGTGAGAACTGTTATAAACTGCTTGATGATAGTGAGAACTGTTATAAACTGCTTGATGATAGTGAGAACTTGTTATACACTGCTTGATGGTAGTGAGAACTGTTATAAACTGCTTGATGATAGAGAGAACTGTTATAAACTGCTTGATGGTAGTGAGAACTGTTATAAACTGCTTGATGATAGTGATAACTGTTATAAACTGCTTGATGGTAGTGAGAACTGTTATAAACTGTTTGATGATAGTGAGAACTGTTATAAACTGTTTGATGATAGTGAGAACTTGTTATAAACAGCTTGATGGTAGTGAGAACTGTTATAAACTGCTTGATGGTAGTGAGAACTGTTATAAACTACTTGATGATAGTGAGAACTGTTATAAACTACTTGATGATAGTGAGAACTTGTTATAAAGTGCTTGATGATAGTGAGAACTGTTATAAACTGCTTGATGATAGTGAGAACTTGTTATAAACTGCTTGATGATAGTGAGAACTGTTATAAACTGCTTGATGGTAGTGATAACTGTTATAAACTGCTTGATGATAGTGAGAACTGTTATAAACTGCTTGATGGTAGTGATAACTGTTATAAACTGCTTGATGGTAGTGATAACTGTTATAAACTGCTTGATGGTAGTGAGAACTGTTATAAACTGCTTGATGATAGTGAGAACTGTTATAACTGCTTGATGATAGTGAGAACTGTTATAAACTGCTTGATGATAGTGAGAACTGTTATAAACTGCTTGATGGTAGTGAGAACTGTTATAAACTGCTTGATGGTAGTGAGAACTTGTTATAAACAGCTTGATGATAGTGAGAACTGTTATAAACTGCTTGATGATAGTGTGAACTGTTATAAACTGCTTGATGGTAGTGAGAACTGTTATAAACTGCTTGATGATAGTGAGAACTGTTATAAACTGCTTGATGGTAGTGAGAACTGTTATAAACTGCTTGATGATAGTGAGAACTTGTTATAAAATGTTTATTGTAACCATGTCAAATACAGTGATTAATGATGACAATGAAGTTCCAATAAAAAAAATTGGAAGCCTGTTAAGAATTTTTTGATCTTTGCTGCTTACAGTAAGGTTAGGGTTATTCCATTGAAATGTCTCCCTGACACATGAATTCCAAAATCAGTTTATTTCTGTTCCTAGTTAAAATATTGGATAAATTCTATGTAAGGTATTCCGAAACAAACACTGGAGGTATGATAGATGTTTGAGCTGAAAATGCTAAACTGAAAACTGATGTTTTGTTTAACTTCTTTTGGAGGCATGTGTATTTAAATTTGATAGGTTGTCAGAGAATCCATATCTTTTCTAGAACTTTGCGGGCATTCTCTATATATTACATGGTTTATGAGGGTCCCCTCTCACACATTCAATCTCAGCTGTATGCCTTATCTTAATCCGATTTTAGAAGCATGTTTAGAAGGAAAGTTGTGATATTTTAGTTTCATCCATACATTTGTGATTATTAAATACAAGGGTAGATATTTTCCCACTTCTTCATGGATTTTTTTTCTCTGAATTTTTTTTTTCAAAATCAAAACCATTTTAAAACAATTTTACTGCAAATGTTATTTTTTATTTATCAATACTGATTTTTCTTTACAATCATAACTAACGCTAAAATGATCATAATCCAATTGCATTACATACTTCTTTAGCACAAAATCTTCAAAATCATTTTCTATACCGCATGTACATAATCCTTAACAGTGTCTTACATTATGATGATCCACCCAACAAAATCATATACATTTGTTTTGCACCTTAAAGCTAAGCATCATTTACATAACATAATTCTGTACAGCTTTGATGAAAAAACCAACATAATTATTGACTAAGTTATCTGAACTATTTGTATGAATACACTATCCGAAACATCATTTGTATTATAACATAATTATTCAAGTAAAGAACCTAAAAATAATCAAAATTATGTTCATCACAAAATAATTCTCAACATAGTTTGTGTGCACATAACAATGTTAAATGCTAAACATAATTCTATACAACAAAAACATAACAATCGGACACAGAACAAGAGGCCCATGGGGCCTGTATCGCTCACCTGGTTGGATTTGACCAAATGCCAAAATAATGTTCATGTTCAATTTGTTAATACATATACAAAAATGTACTCTCTGAAAGACCATATGGATTATTTTTACAACATAATGGTGTTTAAAGAAAGTAAGTCCCTTAGGGTGGGGAAAACCCTTTGGCCTATTTTTACATAAGAATTGTGTTTATCCCTTAATGCCCAGCGATACTATACATAGTTATGGGATTGAGGGTCACGGTAACCATTTATGCAAAATCTGTTCCCCCATCACCACGGATGTTTCTGATCAAATTGGGTTCAAATCCATTTAAAACTCAAATCTCTATTTCCCTTATTTGGCCCCCTCCCTTCAGGCCCCTTGGGGGTCAGAGTCAATATTTATATAAACTCTCTTTCCCCCTTCCCCTAAGGATATTCCAGACCAAATTTGGTTCAAATCCATTCATAACTTTATGAATAATAGCGATTTAAAGGATAAACCCCTATTTCCTCCGCCCCTCAGGCCCCTGAGGGTACAGAGTAAAAATTTATCCAAACTCGGTTCCCCTTCTCCCAAGGATGCTCTTGACCAAATTTGGTTAAAATCCATTTAAAACTTTATGGCAAATAGCAATTTAAAAACGAATCTCTATTTCCCCTATTTGGCCCCGCCCCTCAGGCCCCTCAATATTTATACAAACTTCCCCCCCTTCCTCTCTGGATGCTCCTGACCAAATTTAGTTAAAATCCATTCGTAACTTAATAATTAATAGCGATTTAAAGGATTAACCCCTATTTTCCCTATCGGACCCCACTCCTCAGTCCCCTGGGGATTCAGAGTAAAAATTTATACCAACTCGGTTCCCCTTCTCCAATGAATATTCCTGACCGTATTTGGTTAAATTCTATTTAAAACTTTATGACTAGTAGCAATTAAAAGACTAATCTCTATTTCCCCTACTTGGCCCCGCCCCTTAGGTCCCTAGGGGTACAGAGTAATAATTCATATAAACTCTGTTCCCCCTCCCCTCAAGGATGTTCCTTACTAAATTTGGTGAAAAGCTATTCAATACTTTAGGACTAGTAGCGATTTAAAGGATTAACCCTATTTCCCCTATTTGGCCCTGCCCCTCAGGCCCCTGGGGTTCAAAGTAAATATTTATACAAACTGTGTTCCCCTTCTGCCAAGAATGTTCCTGACCAAATTCCGTTCAAATTCATTCATAACTTTATGACTAGTAGCGATTTAAAGGATTAACCCTATTTCCCCTATTTGGCCCCGCCCCTCAGGCCCCTGGGGGTTCAGAGTAAAAATTTATACAAACTATCTTCCCCTTCTACCAAGGATGTTCCTGACCAAATTTGGTTCAAATTCATTTATAACTTGACTATCTTAGGAGGCGATTTCCTCCTAAACTACTGGACGGATACTTATGAAACTTCACATGAGTATTGGTGGGGGGCAGAAGGTGTGCAACGCGCATGTTTCGTAACGAAACAAAATGGCCGCCATTTCCTGGAGGTTTCTGATTGGTCGAAATTTAGATATTTTGGTCGATTTCGGTGAAAATAAGTACATAGGGGTATTGACGGATGCCGAACACAATGGTACGACTGCGGGGCGTTTGGGGGACTTCTGTAATGGTTTCCCATTACAATTAGTACTTGTTGTATTAATTATTAACACTTGTTTCATATGAGATTAATTCAAGTCACAAATCTTAAATCATTCCTTGCCAGAGACTTAAATTACCTGGCTTGTCTTAAGTACCCTCAAATTTCTTAGATTTTAGAGTCCAAGGAATCAAAACACGCATAGTGAAGTGTAAAATTTTAAATATTTTGGGAGTCCTTTGTCAGATTAAGGAGTAAAATTTCAGTTTTCTTAGTCAGAGAAACCACTGATTTAATACTTGTTCTTACAAACTTTCTTCTTAATAATAAAATAATAAAAGTTCACAGCCATGTGTTATGCAAAATTAATACAATTGTGTAGTACGATTGCAAGAATTTAAATTTTTTTTAAAGTGGTCATCACATTTGATTTTCAGTTTCTGCAAAATTTTTAATGTATATATCCACTGGATTGATATTTTCTTATATGTAGTTTAGAGCATTTCGATGACTCCATGGTAGATTCTGATTATAGTCCAAATGAAAGTGAAAGTTTGCAGTCAGATTCAGACAGTGAAGTTGATATAAAGAGGTATGAACTCCAACTTAAGGGGTATTAAATGTTGACCATTCTGTTAAATTTATTGAAAGCAAGCCAATTGATGATGACATTGGCTGTTCAAATTGCCCGTGGTTAGTCGCCAATCCTTTCAATATTACCGGATATTGCTATTTCTTGAAGATCACTGGATTGATGCTTATTAGAGAAACAAAATGGCTAACAGGCAGCCATCTTTTATTTTGTGAATGACATTTTGTTATTGTTATTTCTTGAAAGTAACTGGATAGATCTTCTTCATGTTAAAGCTTGATAATAAAAGTTAA